>NC_042301.1:16233947-16456447 GCF_901000725.2 Takifugu rubripes | reverse complement strand
GACAAGGCAGAAAAAATGAGTCCTGAACGGGGGAAATCATTTGGAACTATCACCCACTCACAACTGAGGTGCACAGTCAGTTTCATGTTGTTATGGGAACTGACTGAGCTGTCACTCAAAGAAGATTAAAGTCTGAGTCAAACCAGAAAAAAACGATGATACTTTGGGGTTTTTTTTTCTGAAAAACTCCCCAAGCCGAGGCTGGTGGGCTGCAGCGGTATCTTGGAGCGAGCGTGAACACAGATGCTCTGACTTCTGTGAATAAAAGAAGCCACTTGGTTCTCCAGGCGATATCATGTCACTCTTCTCCCACTCTGCACATCCAGCAGATCCCTGCAGCCTTCATCCATTACAGCCTCCAAACAAACATGCAAAAAGACAGGGAAGTCTTGGTGCAACAGAAGTAACAACTGTTTAATATTCCAACCAAAAAGGGCACAAATTAACCTGTAAATAGATACATCATCACAAAAGATATCTTTTCTGAATGATGAGTGTGTACCTGGTTGTTTCTTGAACTCGTGGCTCTGACAAATCATCATATTAATGTGCATAATGCCAAAGAATCCCATCAAACTTATGAGTCCCTGAGTGGGGATGGGGGTGAATCGGAAAGACCTTTCATTATTAACAATACCCCTATGTACTGGCAAGAAAGTACGGCTGCTCTACTAATCCAGTTTACAACAAAAAGTGAGTCAATTCTTTTTCTGCCACATAAATCTACACCTATGAAGAACATGTTACCTCCAAACAGCCATTTAGACATACAACAGACATTAAACTGATTAAAAAAATGGAGATCTTGTGCACACCGAGGGGAGCCAATTAGAATTAATAAATGAACGTCATCTTATAGCCTGCAATCCTGAAATATGGTCCATTTCTCCTCGCTGTTCCACAGAGGACAAATATAGTGCCCGTTGCCATGGATATGACAGAGAACACATTCACACAAACGGAGCACTGAGACCATGAGGACGCACGCCCACACAGCTCTCCGTTCGTGCAGTCCACAAACTCCACGTGCAGGTGAGGATGTGCGCTCCATGTGAGCGTGTCGTGCCACGTCTGCCGCGAGATGCCTTAACACGTTCCTTCCTTTTTCTGTCTCTTTTCTCAACAAGTTGGGCATAGACTTACCGTCACTGTTGGGATGGCGGTGACCAGCGAGTAGACGAGTACAGGTGGCGCCTTGCTGTTGTCCTCAGGTCCTGGGTATGGCTTGGAGTAAGATTTGTCAAAGCAGAAGAAGCCCTGGATGTGCACGGGGAACGTGTCCGTGTACTCAAAGTAGTACGCCAGCAGAACGGTCCCTGCCATGATGACCAGCTGGAAATAAAACATATTGGTTCCAGTTTTAGAACTGCATCCGGAGAGAGGAAAAGAGTTGGGAAAAACAAGAAAATAAATATAAAAAAAAGGAGAAAACCTTCCTTCTCACGGCAAAGATGATGGATGCTTCTGTAATGTGTGAGTGTGAAGAGATGGTGATGAAGAAGGGAGGGAGGTAGAGATAGAGACAGCGGGAGAGAAATGAGGAGAAAGACAGAGAGGGGGAGAGAGAGAGAGTATGAGAGAGGGAGAGAGAGAGACAGAGGGATGATGAGATAGAGAAGAAATCCAGATCGAGAGAGATCCCTTCACCAATGTCAGTAAGCAGTGTGGGAGGGTGTAGGAACAAACAGAGTACGATCAAAGGAAATAACAGCGTACAGAGGAAAAGGAAAAGTGAATGAGGATGAGAGCAGGCGGGGAGGCGAGGGAGGGGAGGGGAGGGGAGGGGGGGTGAAAAAACAGATGGGGTGAAAAAGAGCAGAGTGGAGGAGGGGAAGAGCAGAAGCAAGACGAGACAGACCCAGAGAAGACACAACTGGGAGAAGCCAGTGGCAGAAATTATGTATGTGGGACTCTTTGCACAACTTCTGTGACTGTGCCTCGCTCATCTGCATGCGGAGCACAAGCCGGGATGCACGACCTTCACGGCTATTTCCAGCCCATTCTCAAACACGATTAGCTATTCACCAGAGCAGGCAGCAGAAACCCCCCACCCAGAACCCCGCTTTGTCCCGCAGACAGATGCACACAAGTTTTCCTTTGCGGTCCAGTGGGCAGCACCCTCGCCACGTGTCCCAGTTCCTCACTGGGAGAGCTACGAGCACAGCGAGCACTTCTAAATCTGCACATATCTATTTGCAAGCTGCTGATTAGGGTCATCCCTAGTCAAAATGTTTGCCTGATTAACTTCTATTGTCTGAGAAGGAGAAATTTATCAGCAGCAAAACACGGGGAGCCTCTGCTGGCAGACGGAGCGGGCTTTCGGAATTAGGGCAGCAGTGTTTGGTGGGTGTTGCTAACAGTTTTAGGAATTTTCTTACAGGCTATCGCATTAGAATGGTAATGCGGTGGAATTAAATACAAAATAGGGGTGATTATAAATATTCACGACAAGATCAGACTTTTTCTATGATTTCCGAGCCGGATTCTGATTAAATTGGTAGACTGACCTTTGCCAAATCAGGCCTTTTCACCTGTCTCATGCATGTATAATGAATGATGGTAATTAGTGAAGGAATAATAATCAGTGGAAAGGACGTGTCTTCCCTGTCAGTCATCCCATCCCTGTCATGCGTGTGCAGCTGAAAATAAGGAGGAAACCGGCAAAATCGGATCCAATCACATTACAGCAAAATATAACGTGCCGATCATTGCCACCAGTTGCCAAGGTTACGCTTCCGAAGCCACAGATGGAGGTTTTTAATCAAGTGACATGATACAGGATTAGCAGCTAGGTCATGTGATCATCACACACACCTGTTGGTGAACGATCTTGATCTTTAAATGTTCTGGTCAGGCTCCCGTGTTTGGACTAAGCTCGGAATTGCCCGGCAAAATGTCAGATTGAACCTTTGCCACCCGTCTCAATGTTTAGTGGCAGAGAACTCCAGAGAACGGAATTTCAGGTCATTCCTCTAACCTCCCAGTCGTCTCTTCCCGGTTCCCTCGAGCGGCGTTTCTCTTTCTGCCCTCCTGTCTCTCATGTTCATGTCGGAGCAGAGGAGCTGGAGGCCCCGTATGAATCAACACGAATCTGGATTTCTGCCATTAAAATGATGGTGATCTGCCTCCTGGGCTCCTTTGGGTGCACAAAAAGAGACAACATCATGTGTTGTGATGCATGAGCCTCATTTTAACAGTGTGTGTCTTGAATATATGGAACGTGTGCCGGTCTTTTCTAGACACACGTCATCTCTGCGGAGGGAGTCGCGTGAAGTTGTTTCTCGGTTTCATCCCCCAAATCGAGGTTCAAAGCACCGAGCATGGTGGGTCTTTACGGGCGAACCCACCACGAATCGGAGTCGACTTTACACCGGTTGCCTGGCAACATTACAGCGATGACAACACTCCAGAAATTCACCATGCAGGATGATCTCAATTAACGCTCAACGGGGAGGGAACAGCTGCATTCTTTAGCTCTGTTTTTCTTATTTGTTTTGAGGAGTGAGTGGGGGGGGGGGGGCAGCAAACGGACACACCGCCAGGGAAGAAAAGAACCTTCTGCAGCATCTTTATCCTCTCCAGCAAAGCGACAGAGTACCCACTTAGACTAATGCCTGGGGGGGACTTGTTACACATAACACATTTCAGCTTTACCGCAGTGAGGGGTGACAATGAGGATGGGAGGAGAAAACAGTGACCTAATTCAAACTCTTAGCATGACGTGCTTGGCTGCCGCTTCCTCTGCGGACGCTGGGAATCTGCAGATCCCCTGCAGATCGAGGCTGATCTGTGCGCTTCCTTGCCTGTGTTTTCCCAGTAATGTATTCGGTGACAAATCTCGCACCCTTCAACGCCTTGAAGACAAATAATACAGTAGACACGTCCGTGTATCTACGCACTCTGGCAATCTATAAGCTCCAGGATGCTGTCGTTTATATATAGAATCCCGAGCTGCATTTCCTTTTCGCCTGTTTGTTGCAAACTACAGGAGCTCCGTGTGTTCAAGCGTGTGGGCGTGTGTTGTCTCTAGTGTTTTCGAACATGCCCGCGGGCGTGTGGGTGCATTCCCCTGTCTGAGGAGGAACTCTGACACAGGCACGTTGTGTGTTGAACAACTCTCCTCATCAGCTTTAACTCCCATTGTTGCCCGGCTACAGAAATCTGGACCGAGAAAAGCCGGCGGCGGCGGCTGGGGTTGGGGGGGCGGCGGCGAGCGAGGGACTGCTACGAGCAGCCATCAAAGTTTAAGCAAACATTTGGAGACACGTGCTGGAAACCTCTCGAAGGTATTATTCGTGTCATGTTGCATGTGTTTCTGCGCTGCTTGAGTATTGTACTGGGCGCCCCGATCGTCAGTCAGACAGCTCCAACAACGCATGGCGGGGAAATGATTCAGGAAAAGCCCAAAGTTGCAGCTCAGGATACATGCAGGAAGGATTTTACAACCAGATCGCCACAATACAATTTTCAGTATCACGAAAACAAAGAAAAGAAAGTAAAGCTTCCAGCCACAGGAGCCATCGAGATGCTTTTTAACTGTGAAACAGGAAACAGCCCCCCCCCCCCCCCCATGCAGACTCTACTCTTCATGACATTTCCCTCCAGTCCCAACAATAAGCAACTTTCTGCACCCGCAGCTAGACCGCCTCCAAAGGTCACAGCGACTTTAGCTTTCAAAGTTGCCGTTTTCTAATTTGCATGGAGACGCATCCCCCACAGGTCACCTTGAACAACAAATCTGCATCTGAGCCAAAGAGCCAACCCCCCCCCCCCCCCCCCCCCCCCCCCCCAAATTCACCAAACGTGACATCGCTGACGAGCGAAAGGGGCAGAGGGGCGAGGCAGGCCAGCCGCCTCAACGCTGACTCCGTCATGCGGAGGCAAACTGTTTACTTTCACAATAGCCAATCGGGGTGGATTCATTTCTGCTTTGTTGTGCCTAAAAGTCCAGATCTGTCAAAGTGCATTGGAATCCACAGTGCAGTGTGGGTAGCATCTGCCCCACTTGATACTGTTGGCTTGTTCCTCCTCCAGCACCAAGTCGTTATTGTCAAGTGTTTCTCCTGTCGCTCTTCAGAGCGTTGCATGGAAACAACATGTTCTCCACTAAGTCATACAAACAGCTTTTGAAAGGTTTTAATCCCCAAAATGCATCGAACTGTTGTGTTCCTACCCTAATGCCACTGGATTTAGTGGGAATTCATTTTGAGTAGCCTTCTGGTATCTGCGCAAGATTTATAGTCAGTAATCTCTCCTGATAGCTGAGGTTTTATTGATCATCTGGCCTGCCAGCAAGATAAATCACATTCAGTAACAAATCACCAACTTCAACGGAATTTCTACATAATATAAAATCAAACTGACGGTAGCAAACAGACAAAAGAGTTTCCTGATCTGATTCCCTCATTTAAAATGGTCGTACTTCGGTTTGATCTGGAAAAAAGAAGATTTTGGTTCAGAAATAGTTCCTGAGTAGCATCCAGACACGTAAATATCATCCAACCTCGGATTCATTTCTGCCAGCCAACTATTTAACATATTCTTCTTTGCTTCAGCATCGGTTTCATGCTTTAAAGCCAAATCAGCAATGACCTTTCAGAATCCATTAAGCTGGGCAATGTCTGTCCATCCATCCTGGGATACTGGGATCCATCCCAGCAGTCCACTGGTTGGGAGGCAGGAATCCTCCCAGGACCCCAGTCACACCGAGTCTCCAATCAAGCTGATGCATATGAGGAGAACATGCAAATTCCAACGAACCATAAACCCTGCTATGGAGCCACCGTGCACCGCGCAGCACCGCCGTGCACCCCGCTGCACCGCTGTGCACCCCGCTGCACCGCCGTGCACCCCGCTGCACCGCCGTGCACCCCGCAGCACCGCCGTGCACCCCGCAGCACCGCCGTGCACCCCGCTGCACCGCCGTGCACCCCGCAGCACCGCCGTGCACCGCGCAGCACCACCGTGCACCCCGCTGCACCGCCGTGCACGTGCCTCCCAGTGTTCTCCAGGAGAATGTTTGATATCTGAAACTTAAAGCACTGGTGCCTCACAGCTCGTGTTCACGGTTCAAATCTCTCGAAAGCCGGGGGCTTTTCTCCGTGGAGCTCATGCTCCCTTCTCTCAGGGTCTTCAGCTTCATGACGTGCACCCGGGGGACGGGCACATTTGTGAGTCTAAAATGACCTTAGGTGTAAATATGAGTGGGAATGGTCATTTGTGTTCTGTGTCATCCCTGTGATGAGCCGGTGACTTATCCAGGGGCCTCTCACAGGTTCCAGCCCCCTCACGACCCCGTGCAGGGATAAAGTGGTACATGATGGATGGATTTCTGGGTTTAAAGGCTTTAAAATGTATATTTTCTGTGCACTAATCGTTGTGAGAGCACATCATCTTCACAGAGCGACACTGCAGAGAGGTGAGAGAGAGATTTTGAGGGAGAGGTGTCAGAGCAAGTGACCCGCCCGGGGAGGCCCGGCGCTGGAGCTCAGCGGGCACGTTACCTTGCTCAAGGGCAGCGCTCTGGAAATGTCTTCATCGTATGTATGACATCCACACCGGCTTTCTTCCTTAATGACTCATGCTGATCTATTTTTGCCAGCTCCTAAATTCAAAATCTGGGTTGGATTTACTGACAAAAATGACAAATTGAGGATTACATGCAAAGAGAACCCACTTTGATTTAGCTACTAAAATATGTCTGTATAAATTGAGCCATGGGACGAAACCTGGCTTTGTAAATATGAGCTAAATTTAAGATGATGACCCTTTTCTGCGTGACCCAGTAAATGCAGAAGACTTATCGGACTGTATAATTAAGGATTACTGTTCACACCTCTGCACTTCAAAGTGAGTACAAGCAAGAAAATCACAATATGGATCTAATGTGACAGGAAGAGGGAGAAGAGGCCCGCAAAGACCTTTCAGGGAGAAACGTCTGACAATAATAATGTTGTGGGATTCAGAGAAGGTGACGAGAACATCTCCGTGGGACCGTTCTGTGAGCGCTGCGTGTCTAAACAGGGCCAGTGCGAAGCAGCCAGATGGCAGGAGAGTCAACACATAAAGTCAAACGTGTTTGCAGAAGGTGAGGACGTGTGGATGGAGGCTGAAGTCGAAGTGACGGCGTCCAGCTGGGAGGAAATGAATGTCACACTGTATAAAGGGACATGACTTGGGCCACGATGCAGATGGACACGAGGGGGAAAGGCTGCTTGTACAAGCACGCACACCAAACCAGTGCTGTATAATAGCAGCTTCCTCATACATGCATATAGAGCAACAAGCTCTTCACAACCTTCAGCTACATTTAAAAATGACGCACCGTCTATAGCTGCCAGCTCGTTCCGTCCGTATGTCAGATAACTTTAAGTGAAGCTAAAAAAGGGCATGAGGCCCAGTGGCAAGGGAGCTAAATGGATGAGATCAGTCACTCCATGTTCTTCATGCAAATAGTGCGAAACTTTTTCTTCAGAACGTGACCCAAATGTTTGCATTGACACTGCCAATGTGACAGAGCCTCTGTATCTGACCTCTGACTGACCTCCGTTTGACCTCTGTCTGCACTAAATGTCTCCGTCTACCTGTTGTGTGTTGGTGAACAGACCACACATCAGCCGAAGGGAAATCTCAGCCTCAAACAATAAGTGTCTGGCTAAAACTCTGATTTGCCAACAAACATTAATATCAGACAAGTTCATGCATCGGTTAAAAATGAAAGGCTGCAGAAGACAGCCATGCATCTCATCATTTTTGTTGATTTGAATTTATAATGAGCTTCTAAAATCACAAAGCATGTGATCATAGATTCCCTGTCTCTGGCCCCATGATGAAAGGATGGTACATATTAAAAAAACAATCAGACAAACAAACAATTAACAATGCAGATACATATCCAGATATATGTATCCAGGATATATATCTGATATTAGACCAGACCTGCTCAGCTGCCTGCAAGCAAACTTGAATTTAGACATGTACACAGACCACCCCTGGTTACAAGTGTTGTTTATGGTTTCAGTGCAAAATAAAAGTGTTAAAGCACTGTGTCAATTTTACACAGCAAATGTGACCCGGGGGCCGTAAATGTCGTTATGGAATAAAAATGGGTTGGGGCGTGAATCATCTGCCATCAATCCTGCCACGTCACAACAGCAACAAATTGAGCCAATGAATGTCTCGACTGCCCCCTGGTGTTGAACGGGCGGTATTACAACACACTAATGGAGACAAGCGCAAGATAGATGAGCTGAGTGATGGGAAACAGCGGGCAGGCAAAAGTGATAAGAGCCTTAAAGAGTGGACTGGGAGGCACAGAAGAAGGGAAAGAAGAGGGAGATAAACCGATAGATTAAATGGTAATGAAACATTAGTATATCACAGAAAGTACCCGAGCAGCGTGGAGTGTGCCACTGGGAAATAAAGTCTGGAAGGCAGCAGAGGAGCAAAAGACAGAAGAGAGACGAAGACAATAAATGAGGATATATGAGTGTGAAGCAGGAAAGGGTAAAATATATAGAGAAAGCAGGAGCAAGCAGTGGATCACATCACGCGTTTATCATTTCTGTAGCTTTTGCTCTCGCTCCCTCCTCCTTCTCTGTCAGCTACCATTCAGACTGTTTCCTAAACTGTGATGATGCTCGGACAATATGTACAAAACACATTTCCATCTAAAAAAAATAATGAAAGAGAGCCTGAGCAAACCCCCTCACTTCATCCTCTCTCCACGACAACCGCGGTCACATAATGCTACAAAGTCCCTGAGCAAACGTGCCCCCGCATCCAAAAAAGAGGAAAAAACCAGAGTCGCTACAGCCTCATGCACAGACATGATTCAGGGCTCAGAGCCTGCAGGGCCATTTCAGTGATCAGCACGTGTCATTTGCAGCTCAGATACGCCGGGTATGTCTATGCATTTCTACATAACTAAATAAATTTGCTTTTGTTCAGCATTTTAATGTCCTTTTTGCAAATAAAGGTAGTAAAATAATTAAACGTCTACAATCAGACCTGCCTCTGTTACAGGCTGTTCAGCTGTTGCCTGCAGCAGCGACACTCAGCAATCATGGATCAATTATATATAAAAGATCAGCATATAGAATATTGCCTATATGATCTGTATTCTGTTGAAAATGATTTGGTCTTGGGCCTGAAGACTAGTCAACAGGAATCCTATGGATAATGAGGAGATAATGCGTGCTGTGTGCATGTGTGTGTGCACCAAAACATAAATTCTATTCTCAACTTAAAACACCTGCGTCTGAAAATAGATTCGGCCTTGACGAATCGTTTCTCTCGGCCCTGGAGCGGAAATCAATAATGGCTAGAAATTCTGCGAAAATGATCCACCTGCACAATAATCTTCTTTCAGGCTAAGATGTGAATAAAGAAGTGTGCCTAAAATGATGATCACGTTGGCCTTTGGGTCCTTTGCCTGCAGCCACGCAGACTGATGCGGCTGCACAGACGGCTACAGACGAGCGGCGTGGCGGAGGAAACCAGCAACGGCTTGGCTTTATATGTGACCTTCGGGAAATGTGGAGAAGTTGAAGAGTGGTTCTCAAGCAAAATCTGCTTTGTTTTGTTCTGATTCTGCACCCTTTGTGGCTCAGTCAGTGATTAAGATGTGATTGAGCGCGTACATGAAAGGCATAAACGGCCGTACCAGCCTGGATCATGATTCGCTCTACACAACCAGTTTCAGACACAGACAGGGAGGCAAAGTGGACACGCTGGAGGTGAATACAAACACTTGTGCTGCTCCCATAAGCCACATCAGTGACGAGGCCTCCTTCTCAGCAAGCACAGCGCCCTCTAGTGACGGGCTGACGGTAGCGCCGGAACTCCGGCGGGGCTGCAAATCAAAACCCTGTAAAACGTGGTACCAAATTCACAAATGGTGTTTTTGTGAGTTGTGTATTAAGTGCAGCATTAAGATAAAAGTACTGGAATAATAAAAGTTTAATGGAAGTTGTTGTTTTTTTAATGAAATGATTTTAAAGGTTAAATCATGCAAACTGCTTTTCATATACAGAAGTTAATCTGTATGAAAATGAGTGCAGAAAAACCATTTTAAAGAAACAGCAGTGTGGAGCTAAACATCTCCAGAAAAGGCTAAACACATACAGCAAATGCATAGCCGGGAGGTAGAAGCTGCACGGAGGCAGCGCTGAAACCAGCAGGGAATGAGGATGAAACAAAAGGCTCATCCAGAGAAGATGTTTTGTTGTAAAGAACTGCAGACCTGATGCATTCAGGCTGTTTTTCAGCACCCAGGAAGTTCTCTTTTATAGCAACCGAAGGAAGATATCAAAAGCCCATAAAGTTTAGCATGTGCAACAATTAGCTAGGACATCACGAACAGAACACAACCAGAAATACTAGAATCTCTTGTTTTACAGCTCTAACACGAGGTCAGAATACTTTTTGTCACCAACACTTGCAAAATTCAAGATTGTTGCAGGTTAATAGCTAAATAGCTGTAGCTAATCTAAAAGCATTTGTTCATTTATAAAGCATCTATTACACTCAAGATTGTGTCTCGTCCATATACAGACATGCAGAGCCCGGCCCCGGAGCAAGCAGTCATCATCAGTCCTCGGAGGAAGTGACTGTGAACGCTTCGTGGATGACCAACGATGCAGCAAAGACACTGACGACATTCTATGGCGCTGCTCCGACGGCCAGTTCAAACCATCCACCCATGAGTGAAGGCACAGTCTGACGTTGTGTATCCTTTAGGAATAATTCAAAGAGCGTCAGTACCTCCGGAAACCTCTAACGAGCACCGCATTGGTAACAGAAATCCGGCCGACTGATTTTAGGATGTGAATCATCGTGTGGTCTGTTCGCTCGCGGTGTCACAGGAGGAGGCTGTGAACCGAGGCACAAAGTGAGCGCTGCGGCGGCTCCGTGCTGTCAGTAACAGCTAAGGTGCATCCACTACTTCTATGACAGCCGACACCACAGGGATCCGCCACGACTGGGCCACAACAACAGGATGTGCCTTCCACACACTGGTGCCTCCAGCAAGTCAGGAACCAGCAGCGTCACACAGATCTCCAGGAGGCTCCTTTGAAGCCATGTCTGTGGTCCAACGCTGACCAGACTCTGGGTCTTTGGCAGCACGACCGCAGCAGCATCAAGCAACAACAAGAGCATCAACTAGACCCTAAAAATCCAGAAGAGAATCACAGGCAACAAACAGGCAGGACAGTTTTTAGGGGTGGCTGCTTTCCACGCTGGTGCCTAAAATCCCATTTATGAAATCTACTATTCCCGGGGGGGTGGGGAGGGGGGATCTAATCAATAAAAAAAAAAACTATGAGGAAAAGAGAGGAAGAAAGAAGGCAGGGTTCACTGAAGAGATCACAAGGGAAAAAGACAGAGCAAAGAAACGCAGTAATGAGATGCTGATGTAACCAGGAAGGAGTGACTGCCCTCCGGGGGAACCGCTCCACAGTACGATGCTTCAGTACGAGCATGTGTGGGGGGCATTAAACTGCCCTCTCACCCATGGCCATTAGACTCAAAATACAGTTTCAGCAATATCAGAGGTGAGTGAAGTGACCGGGGCCGGCATCCATGATGGATCTGACGGGCTGTAGCAGAAACCAGAGGAAACCACAGAGCCACCACTCTGCCTCTGACATCAGGTGAGCGAAGGAGGCGTAAAAGGAAGAACTAATACTCATGATAGCGGCAGCAGTGATGGAGCTCTCACTGGTAACATGGCTGAGCTGCGTCTGAGAAACGAGGAGGAATGAGGGCAACAACAGGCAGGGCTTGAGTGGGTGGAGAAGATGAGGCTTTACAAGTGCACAGGAATAATAGAGAGAGCCACAGATGGAATTACTTAAGGGGGGAAATCCTTGAGTGGAGCAATGAGGGGGATCCATAGAAAAGGTGATTAGAAAGTTCTCAAGAGACGTGGAGGAGGGGCGGGTGGGGGGGGAGTACGGAGATCTTTAAACTGAGACATACTGTAGATTCAAAACATGATAGAACTTCAGGAGACCAAAGCAGCCTGATGGGATGATAGAAGCCAGATTAAATGTGTGAAATCCTGCTTTGACTGCGTGATGCGGAGCACGGCTCTGGCAGGGGTGCGTTTAAAGGCCGTCGGACATTTCATGTGGCAGAGGAAGACGCGGTTCGTGAAAGACAGCGGGCCTAAAAAGACACACGGGCGGCTCTCAAACGGGATTGTCACAGTTTGTGGAAACCCTTTCGTATCTCCCTGAACTTCTGACTCCTCCAGCCTCGACGTTTTCATAGTTTAGCCTGAACCAAAAACGTGGCCTCACATCAGGCTGAATTCAGACACAAGGAAGGAGTTTCAGCAGGCAGGAACCTGCTAAATCAGCCATTGTTGATACAGCTCGCAGGACCTGAAGGCTCAGTGTGTAAAGCAACAGCACGGGCTAATTGGGTTTCCACTGTTAATTAGGCCAATTAATTAGGAAATGCAGCTGAGGCGATGAGCGTCTCCATCGGGTCATTTAGGGATTACGGAAGAATATTCGTGGGAAGAGAAAAAGAGGGTAGGAATAGAGAAAAGTAGCTTATGAGCAAAAGGGTCACTCGAGAGGGACCCATTTCCAACATAAATACTTCCAACTCAATGTTATCCCTAAATGATCCGTGGAATTAGGGTAATTACCCATTTGTTGTGAAATTAATCAAATCAATAAGTTGTGGGAGTCAGTACCACCGAATCAGCACCGGCTTTAATTGACACACAGAGGTAACCGTCGCTAATCAGCCGTGAAAAAGGTGTAAAACGAGGGAGGGAGGGAGCGTTTTCAAGAGCACTCGCAACATGAAGGGGACCTAAGTTATGGGATCGATGACGTTTAACCCTTTTTGAACAGGTGACGTCCATGGATGACAGTCCGCTAGCGTAGAGAATAAGTCTCACAAGGACAGAACATGCGGCTCACCTCCACAAAGAGGAAACATGGCACTATGTAGGTGCTGGACTTTTGCAAGCTTCTGTCCTCTGGAAAGCTGCTCGTCACCCTCCTCTGTGCAGTCCGCTGACCTCCAACCATCTGTGGGTTAAAAGATCAAAAGATCTGTATAGAACAAGTCTTCACGAGACATTACAACAAAGGACTGTGGAGCCGGCGCACGCTGCAATGTGAGAAACGTGGTCTGCAACCAGGCAACGTCAAACTTTCAAACTCATGACTGACTAAATTCTTTCCTGAAGTTTTAAAAAACTCCAGAGTGTAAAAGATGTTAACAGGAAATCATTTGAATAGTGATGCGTGTAAAATGACAGGAAAGAGGCAAAAACATGAATTATGGTCACTATACAGTAAATAATGCTGTTAGCTAGCGCTACGTGCTCTGAAATTAACCAGCCTGTAGCAACAACATGCTATCAACAACTCACTAATCATTATTAGAGTGGAAGCTTTAATGCACATAATTAAGTGTCCTTTTTAAAAAAATAAAACACCTAAATAATTGCATTTCTTTTTCCTGCTTTCCTCATATTTTGCTGAAGAAAAAGAAGAGCTAACGCTTCACCACTGTTGACTGCAGGACTGAAAGGAAATAAAATTAGCATTTTATGCCATCATTTCATAGAGTAATTATGTTATTACCTCAAGAGGGGCTGTCGAACAGAAAAAGATAAGTACAAGTTTACAGACATGTGGAAGCTAAAAAGGCCTCGCACTCTCCTGAAAGATGCAATTAGACCCTAATTAGATCCTAATTCTCATGAAGAAAATGATGCAACGGTGGTCAAGAAAAAACACTTTTGCTCATAGAAAAAAGCAGACAAACAGGTGGGCTGGTGGGTACGAGGGGAGGCAATCAGCGAGGATGGCAGGGAAGGAGAAATGAGGTTGAAAGGAGGAGAAGCAGACTGGAAACAGAGGAGCGCTGATCAAAAACAAAAGCCTGACAGAAGAAGATAAGAGGGAGACAAAGTCATGATGCCGACGTTGTGAGACTCCTCAGAAGTGAAGGGCGCTGGAGTCTAAAGCCCGCAGCCTCAGCAGTGGGGAAACAACAGAGAGTGAGGAGATAACAGGTGGAGGATGAACAAAAACAGCTCCCAAAGCGGGAGTGGCAGGAGGCAGAGAAGAACGGCCGGCCTCATAGATGCGGAGCATGAAGATGCCGAAAGATGTCAACATCTGGTCCTTTCAAAGAGTCGATGGAGAATAAATGAATTTGCAAAAACTGCAGTTTACAAATCAAAAGAGAAATCCCCGAGTGGTCTGAACAGGAGTCCAACAGCAACCGTCACTCTCCCGCTCATCTCCTAGCCAACAACGGTCTCGCTGTCTCGATGGCTGAGGGCGAGAACTCCGCCTGTCGACTCAGCGCTTCGTGCAGTCGATGATGGTTTTGATCAGAGAGGAGGCGGATTCAATCAGAGGTCGACACGCTTCCAGGTCCGAGGTTCACAGAGAGTTAAAATGCAAACTGAAGAACTTCAGATTCAGGTTTAGATCTGAAATCCGACTGAAGAAGGTCTTCGTTCACCGCTGCAGCAACATGCAACATGACGGAATTGTCAGGAAAAGCATGAAAAACGAGGCAGAAATGACTGTAGAGACCGCCAGCACCACATCTGGACCTATGGATCTGCTCACAGACGGCTGGTTCTGCTGGTGGAATCACAGCAGCTGGACTGTTAGAGCGCCATGAAGGCGTTTCACCCTCGTCCAACAGGCTGCGTCAGTTCTGACTGTTGGGGAGTTCCAGGTACTGAACCAGTTCCAGGTCATTAACACGTCTTTGTCAACCTGGAAACCATCATTAACCAGAGGTGGAGCTCTGAGACCTCACCTCTCACCTCTTTACAATACAGTATTGATGAACCTCCCCAGGAGAAGAGGCTACTAACGAACCCCCGTTGTGTCAGGGGATGATTCAACAACCCCCATAATGAGGGGCGGGGCAACCATAACGAGGGGTGGAGCAACCATAATAGGGGTGGAGAAACCATAACGAGGGGTGGAGCAACTATGATGAGGGGTCGAACGAGCTCGCACGCTGGTTTATTCATGCTGGGTCTCCACAGTCGATGGTTTCCACTGGTAGGAGGACATCACCTTAGCTTGTGCCACAACTGCTTGGCTTGGCTGACTTATTTTATTGTGCCAATTTAACTTTCCCTTCTATCAAAGCTAGCTTCCCATCCGCACAACAACGGATAGAGAATACTGGAGTGAATCTGATACAAAATTCCAAGTATTTCATCCACAGCCAAACTGTTTGAGAAGAAAGAAAGTCTTTTATGCTGTGTTTATTTTCTGTCTCCTGTCTGTCTCCCTGGAATAACGATGATGCTGTGAAGCCTCAACCTGAACGTCTGGCTGTGCTGATCCAGTCTGAACTGCAGAAGGTGCTTTGATCACTTTAATGACACTCAACGGTGGGAAGCAGACAAAAGGGTGTACAGATCGTGGCAGAGGAATAAAAGACTGAAAATACACACACAGCAACACAAAGGAGGACTCTTAATACTGTATTTAGGTCTGCCTTTATGCTGCTGCCCTCAGAAGCAGTGAGAAGGAATCAGGCTTAAGGTTGGCGTCACTAATCGTCTCTTGTGTCGCTGTCCAATGCTGCTGACAATGATGCGCATCCTGAAGCCTCGCACTGGCACCATAGCAAGAAATACAAGATCTCTGCCATTTCCCCGGTGCATGCACACGCACACACACACACACACACACACACACACTGAACCTCATATCTTCCTCTTATTCATGAGACGTCTACTTGTCATTTCTAAAAATGTTGCTGCACGTGCACTCGTTGGTTATGCAGAAACACTTTCTGTACTGTGTGTGTGTGTGTGTGTGTGTGTGTGTGTAAAGCAGAGAGAGAGAGAGATGGAGCGTCCTGCACAGATCCCCCCCCCCGTGCTTCACTTGAGGTTCAACAATGTGGGTCACAGATATGACAGAATCCCTCTCCCCACCCCACCCCCTCTCAGAGACATGCACACGCACACAGTTAAAAGAGCATCACTTCTTCCTCTATGTGGCCCCTTTTTAAACACAATCTGAAAAGCTCTCACCTTTAATCTCTGTATCTTGAAGGCAGCTCCGTTGCAGAGTGACCGTTCTCCGAGTCGGCTCGTCTACAAGGATTTGCTCCGGAAGCAGGATCCCATTCTGTAGTCTTTACCTCTTTTTGTCCGCTCTACCGCCTTGGCATCTCTTTCAAAGCAAACCTGCCCCTCACTTCCACCGCTCCACCACTGAGAACCCCCCCCAGCGACGAATAAAGAGAGACAGAGGGCTCACCAAACTACCAGGCACCCAGCACTCAGCCAGCCAGTCTATATCTGTCTGCACTCCGCCACTGGGTCAATAAGCTAAATATAATGATCTTCAGCAGCACTTCAAGGCTAATTAGTCAAGTGAAGGGATCCACAGGCTAGTGAGGGAGATTCCTCGGTCCTTCTGCCGTTCCCAGCTGATAGGAGGAGGAGCACTGAGGAAAGAAAGAGAAGAGCATGTGTGTGTGCATCTGTAGCCGTGCATGCAAGTAAAAAGAGAAATGAGGAAAAGAGCATGAGGGAAAAAGGGAAAGGCAGAAGAAGACAGCTGGTGAGGAGAGTGAGAGCAGTCAGAATGTGGGGAGATAGAACGGGAAGGGATAAAGGAGAGAGGAGAGGGAGAGAGCGAGGGAGAGAGGGACAGAGAGGGAGAGAGCGAGGGAGAGAGAGGGAGAGCGAGGGAGAGAGAGAGAGAGAGAGAGAGGGAGAGAGAGGGGGAGAGAGGGGGAGAGAGAGAGGAGAGGGAGAGAGGAGAGAGAGAGGAGAGAGAGAGGAGAGAGAGAGGGAGAGAGCGAGGGAGAGAGAGGTACAGAGAGGGAGAGAGAGAGAGGGAGAGAGAGAGGGAGCGATTCGGATGATGAAGAAAGCGGCAAAAAGATGCGGTGCACTTTAGTACCCCGAGAAAACCACTTTGCTGGTCGCAGAAGATAGCGGCAGGAGCTATAGGAGAGTGTGAGTGCACGTTGGTGAGCTATTATGTGCGTGTGGGTGTGTGTGCACATGAGCCGTCGTGCACATGTGCCTGCATGAGTGCCTAATTACAGGACAGTCATAGAGAGCAAAGGATGAGTGTGTGTGTGTGTGTGTGTGTGTGTGTGTGTGTGTTTCCGAGGGTGACAGCATGCTCATGTTGGTATTGTCATCACAGGCGTTATTTTAAAGCTTTAGAAGCCACCAGCGTTCTGCTGTATTTCCACAAAAATACATTTATTACAGATTGTGAGAAAGTAGATTTGCATCACCAAGATTTTACCAGAGAATTCGATGTAATCAGTTCACCATGAGAGGTGCTCCCATTTGAGCTGTGGCTCGAGTGGGATTATTATGGTAAATCTTGGAATGAGAATATTCTGTGGCATTAGGAGAGATAAAAATATCCCACTCCAAGAGCGGGAATGAAATATGCAAAGGTTTTCTCTTCAAGACGGGTTTGAGGCCCTTTAAGGCGGCCGATATTAGAGGAAACAGCATTATTAAATCTGCCCACCCTTTTGTTCTCCTCTCAAATCACTCACAGCTGGAGAGGAAACGCGGACCAGTCACAGTAAAAGGTCTCCTTTTTGAGACTGCTAAGATGTCATAGTTCCCATGGTAACATGCTGCTTGCATAAATTGGAATATCCAGCAATCAAATGTGCATATAGAGAGGACAGGCGTGGTGTAGACGCATACATGGCCGTGCCCCCAACCTTTGGGGCACCAGGATTTACTCTAAAACACGCTTATTGTCGCTGGACTCATCACTATCCTGGTATTTAAAAACCGTTTCCCCCACTGATCTTGTCTTTAAGTGGTCTTAATACTAAGGCAGCACGTGTTGCGTCACTATTTTAGAGTCGTTCTGTCCTGATTTTCCCACAACCTCTTATCTGCAAAGACACCGAGTGACACTTACGCACGCTCGTGCACGTTTCAGCCGCACGTCCTCCTCCTTTACGTACGTCTGCCAGGCCTCATCATGGGATGCATGAATTTAAGTGGCTCGGATAGCGTGATACATTATGAAAGACAGGATCTATCGGGGGAGGAGGCGATGCCGGAGAGGTTGGATCTGGAAATAGAGCAAAAACACAGAGGTGGGCACATGTGACCTACAAACCGACGCGCGTGGCTGCAGCCATATGTACTCTTGCAGCACACCTGTCCTCTCTGGACCCCCCTTTACCCGCTCTTTCCAGGCCAGTGCCCCTGGGAGGAACAGATGCATGTGGGACAATTCTGCATCTGCACCGCGGCACCCTGCGTCTGAGACCCCCGTCACACCAGATAAGACGTTATCATTAAGAAACCTGGCGTTCCTTTGATGTTTCAGCCCATCAACCCAAGTCCTTTGTGTCATTAATACATTTTTTTGACCATAATATGGGGACGGTCACACAAAGTAACTGGTGCGGCGACACCCGGCCTTTCCAAAGGTTGCTGCGTTACTGAAAATATCTGTGCGCGATAAATCAGCCTGACCTTTACTGGTGAACAAGGCGCACGAGCACAAACAAGCAGGGGAGCTAAAAAGGTGCCGGTGCATGAATGGACGGTGCATAACGAGACTGTGGCTGAACAATGACACGTGGCCGTGGCTGTTCAGGCGCCATTGTCCCAACGTTACTGTTGCAGCAGGTTGTAATGGAGGGATGAATCACTTCGGCTGGCAGAGGCATAATAGCAGGATGAGTAGAACTTGGCTGGACTTCCTCCACCAGAGACTGGACTGGCTGATTGAGAAATTTTAGCTAACGATGGGACAAACTTGTGAGTGCACCCCCCCCACCAGGAACCAGTTGAAGGTGTCTTTGGGATGTTGTGGTGAAAGGTTTCTGCACCGTCATGGTAAAAGTGGTGAAGCTGCAGCATTGCGTCGTCACGGGAACCTTTGGGTTTGTATATTTTTCCTGGAATTTCCACTTTTATCTCCTCTCACTAACAGTCCTCTCCTGAACGCACACAGAAATGACAGGGAGACAGTTTTGACACTTTTAAAAGTAGAACTCTGTATTAGCGCACATGCCCCCGCTAGCTTGGAGCTCGTGTGAAAGCTCACTCTTATCTTGGGAAACAAGAAGTAGGCCAAGTAAGTGGATGTGCTCGTTTCATACAGCATCGCCGTGGATGTGAGCCAAGGACATTCATACTTCAAACCGTCATGCAAGGGAATTTCAGACATAAAGATTTAATCAGATTTTTAGCAAAATGGGATTATTAGGAAGAAACTGCAGTTGGGTTGATGAAGCTACCAGATGTAGTGAGACAATAGTTTTGAGGGTTTATACGCAGACGTAGAATTAACACTCA
The DNA here is from genome assembly GCF_901000725.2 of Takifugu rubripes. NCBI lineage: Eukaryota > Metazoa > Chordata > Actinopteri > Tetraodontiformes > Tetraodontidae > Takifugu > Takifugu rubripes. The sequence continues at coordinate 16,437,123 of NC_042301.1, read as the reverse complement.
GCTCAATAGACTGTAATTTTCAAGAGATATAGATAAATATAGAACGGTGGGACAAAGCACACACAGGTTAAAATGAACACAGCTGCTGTGAATCTAGTCAGTGACAAGAAAAATGAAAGCTTTTTTAATGACTGAGTTCTGATACTTGACTCTTAATCCAGCTTCCCCCCAACAGGACTCATCAGGAGAAGATAATTTACCGTGTCACAATATCTGAATGCATCTGAGAAAGTGTCCCTCTGTGTCATTTCCAAACACTGAGCCAGCTGAACGGGTTATCAGGAACCAGTTTATCCGAATGGGAGAAGCAGTCTGAAATTACACGCCCCGTCTGGGAGGATAAAATCACCGCTGGAGACGTCGGGGGTGATCTAATCTGAGGACAGCGAGCTCTTTCTACGCCTTGTATCACAGATTTGATGGAACCATAGACAACCAAACGATAACTGTTCCGTTTAAGTGTTCTCAAGTTGCTTCTCCTGCTATTTCACACCAATGCTCTCATTAACGGGGCATCCTAGCATCCATTTGAGCAAGGCACACTCAAATACCCACCACTGGGAGTCGGTGAATAAAGAAGCAACATAAATACTTTTGTGGTGTTCTTCGGGTTCTGGCTGACCCAACAAGCACCAGTTGAACGTCAGTTGAAAAGGAAACCTGCTTCCTATCTCCTAGCTCCTACCGCCCTGCCTCCTTTTCCTGCCCTCTGCTTCCCCTCGGTGCCTCAGTGACTGGAGTCAGGTAACCCCCGGACAGGACAGGACAGGACGGCCCCGGCAGATCGGTGGAGGGTCGCAGGGAGGCGGTGTGAGCGGCGTCCCAGGGCCGTTACGCCTCGTCGGTTGTCGATGTTGCGAGTTCGCCGCTGAAACCAACCGGCGTCTCCTTCCGTGAGCGCAGACGACGGCGCCGGTGACCGGGTGAGAGTCGAGGCTACACAGGTGCTTCGCCACGGAGAGGCAATAATGTGGCGTTGAACGTGTCGGGAAATTCGACCTTCCTCTCACTTTAGGGACGTTTTTGTGTTGTTAGGTGTCGTTTCACCCCCCCCTTGACTGGTCTCTCTGGCGGCAGCACAGGTGAGCGTGTTTGAGCACTTTGGGCGAATGTTGTTCTGCTTCTGGTTGTTTGTTTCTTTGTTTTGTTTGTTGTTTTTTTTGTGTTGTGCGTGACGTCACACACGATATATTGTCCTGACTTGTGTGACACTTAAAAACTCCAAGATGATTATTATTTATTTATTTATTTTTAAGGGAAAGACATTTGTGAAGTTACAGTGGATGTCAAGGTAGCTGCCTTGGTCCCCCCCCCCCCCAATGGCTCCGTAAAAATCATCCAATATTCACAGTTTTCCACTTTAAGAGCTCTCAAGAGCAGAATTCGGGTCGGTTTGGGTTTCTTTTTACAGTGCAGGAGTTTTTACGAGCAGTCTAAATACATTAACTGCAGACACACACACGTACACACATATAGACACATGCACAAGTTTGACTTTATGGCAAAAAACACGAGTTTTATCCCCTTTAACCACACATACACACGTCTGAGCTCTAACTTCATGTACAAAAACCTTCTCATTCCAGCGCACATTGCTCAGCGAGCAGCTGCTCTTAGTGAGTCGCAGCAGCAAACCCAGAAGGACCTGCTGACGGGTTTCAGGATGATAAACCGGAGGCCTCTGGGCTATTTTCCTCAAGTCTTCCTCAGCTGTGCTTTACTTCTTAGGAAAAGAGTCTTTCCCCTGAAAGGTTTGGTTTCCAGCATACCTGCCTCTGAGATTTCAAAGTTTCATTCAAGATCAGGGGACAGGGCATAAAATACTTAAAGCTGATCCCAGCTAATGTTTTATAAGGCGGTAAAAAGGGTAATCACTCTCTTGTGGAGAAGCGTGGATAAAATCCTACACTGTTAAAGATAATTACTTGTTTCAAGTGTCTGGGCTGCTTTGATATTTTAATTTCATTACAGACACGATGGGTTAAGGCTGAATCATTAAAAAGTAGCCTCAGCTTTTAAGCACTCGCACACACCAGAAGACTGAGAACGACTGCTGTGTGCGATGTTGCTGTGCAGCTTCATTCTAGAAATTTAGCAAGTCGAGTCTGAGATGCCATAAATTATGTTAGCACGGCTGTAAGTGATGGGGAAAGATGCGCTGGAGTCCTGCAGAGGAGTTCCGTGCAGATCTAATAATCCAGTCATGCTGCATCCCGAGCGTGCAGTGACACTCAGAGCTTATGAATTTCTAAAGAAATTTAGGGTGTCACCACGGGAAAAGAAAGGATGCATCGTATTAGTGTTCACAGCTACAGTTCACACATTTGTTTTCACTCTGGTCCACCGCTGGCGCAGCGTCATGTTTCCGTGACAACCGACAGAGGAAAAGATGTGTGTCTCTGCTTTTACATGTCGTTAAAATTGCAGATGGACACTCACGCGTGTGCTGCTCCTCTCCTTGTACCTCGTTTCCTTACATAACTCCTTATGTCCTCATCAGATGCAGATGCATCCGCCTATTTAGCGCTAACTTGTAGGCTAACCCAGGCTACTGCGGTCACACAACACACACACCCCATCAGGGTTGGGCTGAAGCTGAGGCCAGGCCGGTGGATGACAACCGCTACTCGTGCACTACAGACCATAATACCGTGTGGCATGTTCACCTGTGCGCAGGTTCCATTTCTCAGTTATAATTTTCAGATATGCTAATGTGCTAAATATGCTAAAGATTAGAAGAGGAAATGTAGCGTTTGGTGTGTCATTCTTTTATGTTTTATTTCTTTCTGCCAACTTTGACACACAACATATTGAATCAGCTCAGGAAAAAAAGTTTTGTCTTTAGAAGGAATGAAGAAGGGAGCTGGAGTCTGAGGATTCCAAACAGAACCCTAAAAGAGTCCCGTCGGCCCGTCCTCAGATGGAGCCAGCTTTGCTGATTTGGAAATTCCCTTATTTTAAATATGGATGACACGGGTCAGAACTGTCGCCTGATCTTGCTTCTCTTGTTTTCTGGGAGACATTGCAGAATTTTGACATGTTTGTGCATGATGTCATTTCTCAGACAGAGAAACTACCACCCTAAACGCCTTCTCAGGGGATCTGTAATCAGTGTCTCTGCAACTGTTTCTGGCTTTGACCTTTTTTTTAAGGCAGAAGGCATTCTTTGCATAGTCTGATGTGTTGGTGGGGATAGTTTTCCTTTCATTCCCAGTCGTCTGTGAAGCTTTGAATCTCCTGCTCAATAGTTGTGAGAGAACAGGAAAGAGAAAAAATCTCTGACTGTTTTTGGTTTAGACTTTGTCTTCTGTACACATGCCCTTGGTTTGACACGATCCACCCGGACCGCTGTGTTGTAACCCAGATTAGGTGGGTAAGCACGCTGAAGGTTGTTCTGGCTGAAAAGGGCAAAGATCTGAGGAGGTAAACAAGGACGAGAGCTGCCTCTTACAGGATATTTTAGTTTGACAAGCTTTACCAATTTTTCACGGTATCTTTGCAGTTAAAACTGAAACCGTTGCATCTCATCTGTGTGTGTTTTTGTGATGACGTCATCACGTGGGCTCAGCAGTTCTGATTTCCCTGCATGTTATTCGACCGTTGAGTCTTTTAAACGGCTCCAGCCAATCAGGAAACACTCACTATCACGACCCGATCAGAAGAGAATGCAGCCTGCTTTAACGGTGGATTATTGATACAATCGATGGTCAAGATAAGGAGGCTTTTGTCCTAACTGTAACTAGATTAAAGGCTGTCCCTGCTGAATGGTGTAGTCACATTTCTTGGCCCCTGGAGTGATTTGATTTTGAGTGTCTGTTGATAGTCGAGTCCCACTCAGATACTTTGTCAGTGCAGAAAAAAAAGAGATGTCCCTTAATGGCCTTTTCTTTTAATTATTATTGAAACAGTGAACAGGCCTTTCCATCACTACTGAGCCAAACCTATAGCGCCCCCTACAGGTGACATGAAGTTACCAATTCAATACTATTGGACTTTATTTAGTATTAAAGCACTAAATGGCCATATAAATGATTTCCATTTAAATTAGACATCTTTTTAAATAATGCGCACCAAAACATGTCTATAAAGTTAAATATCAGACAGAAATATGGTGGTTGGCTCAGTGTCTTTGCCCGAGTTGCCACAGTGGACTCGGAGAATTGGGCTGGGTGCTTGTTGCTTAGGTGCTAAAATATGTTCCTCATGTCGAAGCACCTTTTCCCTACCTACAGCCTGGAAGCTCCATCTTGCAGACATCACATGTGGCTGTAGCACTGCCTTAGCACTGTAACCCTAACCCTAACTTCCAACTAGTTTCACAGCAGTTGTGCTTTCCGACCCAACCGGGGAGCAGGTCACGGCTCGGCTCGTGTTGCCTGAACTGTCGCCCCCCTCAGAAATGTACAGTTAGGAGCCTCGGCGGCCTGCTGGCTGACGTTCAACACTATATTTTAATCAATCAGTCTTTATTGATACGGCATCTGTTAGAATTGTCTCGAGGTGCTTTAAGGATCCCAGGGCCTGACCCCCCCCCCGACAGGCAACAGTGGCAGGAAAACCCCCCCTTTAACAGGAAGAAGCCTTGAGCAGCACCAGGCTCACTGTCCGCTTTCAACAAATGTGTTGTATTTATAACTTGGATTCATATGTAACGTTGTGTCTTTAATACGTCAGTGGTCAAGGTCTTTTCCACCCGATTCCGATTCCTCAGAAATGACATCATGGACCGGGATTTCTGATCCTGTGATTGGATCAGGGACATCCCGTCTTTCTCCTTATCTATGTATGCCGGGCGGGTTTTCACCACCCAAAGACAAAGCTAGCGTGTTGCACCATCGCTGGAATTGTTAAATTGTCAGTTTTGGCTTCCTTCTTCCTTTGTGGAACTGCACGATTTGAAATAGTCGGAACGTTTTTCCTCACCAGAGGCAGCGCATCATTTAAAAATGAGGCTTATATCTGCACAAGTCGCCACCTGATGGAATTGTAGCTCAGACGTTTCATCTGTTGTGTCGAAGTTCACTCATAAATGAGAAAAGTCATGTTAAATTGTATCTGAGAGTTGCTTTAAATGGACCCACAGTTGCAAATAGAGGGCACGTTTCCCCTGTGAGGCCGGATCCTGATTGAGGCCGCACTGCGATGTGACATACATGGCCCACGAGGCCACGTGCACAGAAGCCTTTGATTCAGTCACAATAGGTGAACGGAACCAAACTGGATGACTCTAGTCCTGCATTCCGCCCCAAACCTGCCTGACAGCAGCTGCCCGAGCACTAATCCGGCTCCAGGGACGGATCACTCAAGTGAGCCGGTCTCACACACACCTCACGCGTCTCACACACACCTCAAGCGTCTCACACACACCTCGGGCGTCTCACACACACCTCGGGCGTCTCACACACACCTCGGGCGTCTCACACACACCTCGGGCGTCTCACACACACCTCACGCGTCTCACACACACCTCACGCGTCTCACACACACCTCACGCGTCTCACACACACCTCACGCGGCTCACACACACCTCACGCGGCTCACACACACCTCACGCGTCTCACACACGCCTCACGCGTCTCACACACGCCTCGGGCGTCTCACACACACCTCACGCGTCTCACACACGCTCATTTGACGTGCACAGACGATAAAGTGTCTGGCGAGGCTGTGACGTCATCATCGTCATCGGTCTGTTGATGCCCAGCTGTGTTTTGAGTCCAGATAACACAAATCCGCTGTTATCCAGCAAACTCAGGTCATGCTCATGCTGGTGTATAACCACCCAGAACCAGAACAAAATCTTCCCAAACTTCCCCTGTGATCCTGACCTTTATCCACCCTTTGTGCGGATAAAGTGGCAGATTATTGGGTTTGTGAACATCCAAACGCTGGAATCCTGGTGATTCACAGCATGAAGGAACCCCCTCAGTAATGAAGCCCAGTCAGTCTTTTGGGCATCTCTTTATTATCTGCCCATTATTCGACGTTATTGAAGAGCCACTGGAAGGGTGAGGGCAAAGCTCGAGGGGCGCCGCCTCGGACGCGATTAAACTTCAATATTTAACGAGTCGGGAGTGGGAACGCATAGGTAATCTTAAACGGTGTGATTTCACTGACAGGCGCTTAGCTGCAACTTCAGCGTGCGACAATGTGACTTTTTCCACCGTTGGATTAAATAAATAATCCTGCGAGTTAATCATTGCGGACGACTCCGAGATGAGTCATCGGCGCCGCGCGGCACGTTATTTTCCAGCTCCACCATGCGTGCGCGGCGCACATGACCGTGTTAATGTTTTTAGGCTCTTTCCCAATTCGATGAGTGGATGAGGAGGTTTTACAAAGGCTTCACCATGCTGTCGCTCCAATTTGCTGCTCACGCTAATGTGCTCGCGACTGACTTTCTAACCCAATATCCTGCCACATTTAATATTTTAGATGTGTGCAACAGAGGGGGCTTTTGCCACATTTTCTGATTAGAGATTATCCTCAGATGAAAGTGCTCCAGACGGGATGAGCAAAGTGCAGGAATTTGCCATATTTCTGGTTGCATTGACTCGTTCTAAAGCACAATAAGACACACCCGATGCAGGTTTACACCTTAACTAAACTCAATTGTTAATGAAGATGAGTTGACAGGTGAACTATGACATCATCGGCGATACAATTGGAGGCGTTTTTCCAATCTTGGAATAACCAAACCAAGGCCTTTCCATGATCATTTAGGGTTGGATTTTTTTTAAAGCTGCTTCATTTTGATTGTGTTTATTTTCCTAAATGAAGAATATTTATTCACAGAAGCGACACTGATCCTCCCTGATGAAAATCAGAGCAGTGACAAGTGTATAATTTCACTTTTATCATTATTAGCATCAAAAAATACAAGATAATTAGACTATAATCTCATACGGTGTGACATCCAAATAGACTAATAATAAGCAGCGCAGGGGTGCAGAGATGCAATGGGATAAAAAAAAAATGGTCTTCAGATGTCAAAACTTACAGTTTCAACATTTTTGCTTTTCAGTTTTTAGCAGGGTGGCCGACCGGCTAATAGCAGCATCGTCACAGAGCCTAATCTAATCCCACTGACCTCCGATTGTTCTCTTCGTGGCCTGTATCTCTGTTCCACCGCAGCAGCACCCTCTCACTCCGCATACACACTCCGTGGCACCCCAGCAGGAAAAGAGCCATTGTAATACCAACATATGCACATGTGCTGCAAGCACATACATTCTTTTGCTTCGTGGCTGGAGGAGTGTACGGAAATCAGAGTGGCAGCACGTTTGAAGGGTATTTTACTAACATTACACGTTTTATACAGCTCTGACAAACATTAAAATCCCGGTGAAGAACTAAAAAGGAGCTGCAGCAGTGAGATATTGCACCCCTTTACATTGTTACGTCATGGATATTTTTTGGACCAATATTTTCTGTATTTAATTTCTCATGAAGTCGATATGTTTTTCATCTTTTTTAAAAGGTAAAGTCCTGTAATTCTAAGTGTATAAGAGCACATTTATTTAACTCTGCATGGTTAAAGGATTTAATGACAGACGTGTTGACAAAGATCAGCGTTAGAAACTGATTCTGTTGCTCACGTTTGTTCACGCTAGCAGCACGTTGGGTGATTGAACTGAAGCTATTTCCAGCTTGATAATGAAAGCCACCAGCGGGTGTGGAGGCATTTGGATTTCTAGACAGATTTAATCATTAACTTGGAAATTAATCTCAATCAAGATGATTGTAGTCTCATCTTCGGAGCAAAGGCATTTTAATATGTCACAGCTGGAGCCACATTTAATGAACTCTTCATGGCAGCACTAATATGCAATTCATCTTCCCCTCCAGGTTTCACTAAAGTAATAGTGTTAGACTGATGACAGCGTGTCTGAGAGTGTGTTCACATGTTTGGGTTCACACATGCAGCAAACGATTGGAGACACGTCGCATCTGTTCCCAGATTTGGGGACAGAATGGCAGCGCGTGGGTGGAACAGGCGATTTCATCATCTGGCAGGTCCTGATCTCTATGTTTGGAAGAGCTGTTTCTGGCACATTTACAGTTAAACCATCCCCTTCTCCACCCTCCTGTATCCTTCAGCGGGTGTGCACATGCCTGCTCCCCGCTGCGCACGCTGTTCTGGAGGTTCTCCAGCTGTATGGTGGTGCTTCATGAGCTAGAATTAGGTCACCTCAGAAGAAAAGAAACAGCTGCGTTTGCGTTTACACACGAGGAGCCGAAGATCAAATCCTGAGTCTGGATTCCAGTGCGTCTATGAGACGGACTTTAAAGGGTTTGACAGATGAGGAGGCCCTGGACATGCTGAGATGCTTGTTTTTTATTTCATTGGGCCTTTGCAGCCATCTTCTGTATCCTGCTGAGATGATTGTGGGAGTTGTGTGAAGATTCACAGTTAAGGTGCAAAAAGATTTGGGATTATTTGCAGCGATGCTCACAGCAAACAGCTGATGAATAAACCAAACAGGAAGCATAGTTTTAGGTTTCCTTTGTTCCTTTCCTTTTGTAAATTGACCAGTTTGACCAATTACCTGTAGAAATCTTTCTTTTTTGACACCACGTGTTGGAGAATTATCATATTTGGGGATATTATTATGTTGCAAATCCTCTCTTTTTTGGTTCCTCCTCCTCGATGTATTAACTTTTCGACTTTGTAAGCGTTCCCTTCTCTGCGCTCCTGTCTCATGTCTAATTATTGAAGACTGTGTGTCTTTGGGGAGCTCCTCCACACCCCTCATCAAAGCTTGTGTTTGTGTTTGCTTGTTTATCTCCCGCTGCTATTCTCGGTACTCTCCCACAGCCCCAAAGAGACACAAGTCTCGAGTCCCCATGGAGGTTTCTACTATAAGCTGTCGCTGCACTTGCATTGATGCTGTCAAAAATGAATGTCTGTCTTTAAAAAAAACCAAAGAATACCCCCCAAAAATCCATTTTCTGATGCTTATTTTTATAGCGTCAGTATTTTTCAGTATTCTTCATTATCAATATCATTTCACAAGGTCACAAGGTCAACTGTCCTCGTTTTGTCCTTTTGTCTCCTTCACACCAACATTTTAATCTAGTCACTGTAATCCTGCTGAATGAATGAATGAATGAATGAATGAATATTTATAATCAGGCTTCTCACAACCTTAGCTCTCATTATACAGGTTGTTTGAAATGCAACAGCGTCATTTTGAGTCACATTAATCGTTGAGTGGAACAAATCAAGAATAAATAACTCCCATTATTAATAAGTAAATAAAGTGTTTTGGGTGTGTGCTTCAAGAGTTTTTATTGGTCAACTGTCCATGGTGCTTGCCCTCTGACAGTTGTCATAGAAACCAAGCACTGATCTGAAATCACCCACTATAAGAATACTGTACTCTTGATGTACATAATGGTTTTAAAGACCTTTTTAATGGGTATAAAAATGTTCATACTGCTATTCTCTCTAGGACCTTTGCCTATCTACCCTGTCTCAATGCCAACTCCAGGTGAAAATACCTTTTTATCCAGGTACCTGAAGTTCTTATGAACAAGCCTTGGAATCGTATAATTAATGCTGGACAGCCTCTACATTCACACCTGTACATCCAATACATTTTCCTATGTGGCCATATGGGCTAGTGCAATCTAGGAATGACTCTGAAGTGTCTTTTAAAGACAAAAGAAGCAGACAATTTCAATCAAGGGACGGCTTGGACAAAAGTAAAAGCAGTGTTTTGTTTTTAAACTGACAGTTTTGCATGAATAAATGGAATCATGGCTCTGACTCTCAGCCTTGTCTCTGCTGTGTTGCAGGTGTCAGGATGGAGGAAGCAGACAAGTACAAACAGCGACTGGAAGCCATTGCTGTGAGTTAGCGTGCACAGACACGTGCACACTGTGCAAGTGTGAATGTACACATACTGTATAGTTGTGTGCAGCCTCTGTAGTCAGACTGAACTCAATTCATGCTTTTTATGGTAAAAACAACTGGATGCCATTAAGAATATACAGCTGAATAAACGTTCCCTTTACCTGACAAGGGTTAGGGATGCATTAATATTGACCTATTGTCAGAGAGTATTGGGTTCATCCCGACAGAGGCAGAGGATGATTAGACGGTACTCTCTGACCCATCTGCAGCTTTTAAATGATTTACAAAAGGTCCTCTGGGGTGAGCCAGTGCTCCTACAAATACAACTCCAGGTTGCCATGGGGACAACGGCATGCACATTAGACCTGATGTTATTGTGACAGATGGCTGACCAGGTGTTTTAGTTTCTTTCAGTGATGTTTTATTCACCACTCTTTCTTTCATTAATTAAAATCATGTCTGCCCATCTGAGTCTGGTTCTGTCTCTCATATCTTTCATCAGGAGAAACTTCGGCGGCAGGAGGAGCAGGAGAAAGCCAGGAGAGAAATGGAAGAAGAGAGGCTCCGTCTACAGCAGCTCAAGGTCTGAGACGGACACAGGAAGTCTCCTTCATCCAGGCTCTTATTCACACACGTAGCCTTAGTCCTCGGCTAAAATCCCCGGCTGAACCACCCTGACCTGTTATCAAGTTGATAGCAACCAACTGTGTTTCCCTTTTCTCATGATGTGCGCATACTTCCCCGCTTCCTGGTATGCCTTTTTTTTGCAGAGGTTAGAAGCAAAGCCTTTCCTTTGCTGAAATATGTTATTATGCGACCGTGTATCCTGCTGCTCTATTGTTTTCACATCATTTCCCACAACTGCCGTTCCCACTTCCTACTCCGCTGTGGTCCACTGGAATAACGCACATTCCACAAGTTGTGAAATATGTGCAGCTTGTATTTGCATGCATGCAGATGTGTTCGGTGTACAAATGTGAGAGGGAAGCATGTTCAACCGTGTCTGGCGGTCAGCACAAATCACAACATTATGGATTGTAATGACATTTTCAGGAATGTTGATAACGACCACGGAGATGCAAAGAAAAAAAGCTGTGGAAAAAAATTAAATTGAAGAGAACTAAAGAACTTATTTCAAGAGCATATTTCTCTGACGCGATGATCAGAAGGCCTGAGCGGTTTGTTCGTATGCAGTAGTTTTAGCAAACATAATTAACTGTGTTACTGAAACAAAAGCAAAGAACTTGGAAGTTCTGTTCAGAGGGGGCGTAATGTCACAGTTGTTATTCTGAAGCCTCCAGCCATGGAGCCCAACACAGTCCTGTAAGTTAACGATTTGCTGTTGTGTGTAACTGTTTCATGGCCTGTCGAGATGAGGAAGTTCAGGGAGTAATGAAGTACTGAGGCTACATGCTCAGAATGTCACTGGCAAAACTGTAAAAATATGTTGGCTCCAAACCCTCCAGTCAGGAAGCCATAAACCATAAATCCCATGTAAAACCTGTTTAACTTTCAGTGTTGCCTGGACATCTCCATCTTCAGCAAAACACTATTCATTTTCATACTAACCCTCCTACAATCAACACTGTCTAGGAAGACAAATCTGGATGGAGATGCCGAACAAGTCTATGACTTGTCACTGGTTTTCTTATCTCCTTGAGATTAGTTAGAAAATATAGCAAGGGCGTCTGTTTATTACCGCCGTTGGTCACCACGGGGACAATTTTCTGGCTGTGAGCTTACACGTGATCCGCCTGTCGTAGTTTTCTGTTGCTATGGGGTGATAAGGTTGTTTTTTTTGGGGGAGAAACAGTTCCTGAAACATGTCAGGATGTGGTCAAATATGTCAACATTTAAAAGAAGCGGGGAGAGAAATGCCAGAGGATAAAACCTCGTCCTCTCTTTGTGAAGGTTGTAGTTTTTTCCTCTCAAATTCTTTTCTCAATATCATATTTCTTTAGTGTTGCTCCAGTTAAGACTATTGGGCCAGTTTGGTTTGACCTTTACTGATTTGCAGCGCTAACCAAAGATACTGGAAGATTCATGCTTCATGGCAGGACAGGAATAAAACCCGACTTTCTCCTGCTGCCTCTTATTGCAGAGGAAGTCTCTGAGGGACCAGTGGTTAATGGAAGGAGCTCCCCTGTCCCCAGCTTCCCCGGACACTCAGAACAACCCACGCTCCCCACCGTGGGGCTCTGAGGCCCAGGAAATGGAAGAGCGGGATGATCAGTGCAATTGTGGGTGGGTGTTTTTCTCACTGGCACCCACCATCGAGTGTTTCATAACCGTTATAAATGTGACAGTTCACATTGTGTGTGTGGTGGTTGTGTGTGTGTGTGTCTCAGGCTGCAGTCAGAGAGTCAGCGATTGACCGAGGAAGAGGACAATAACCCAATGGAGAACAGGCAAACGGTGAGGAACTCGCACAGAAGCACAAGAACACACACTTGTTCTTGTTCTTTGGACAAGAAAGCGGCTGAAACTGTGTTGAACACTCTTGCTTTATCTTCCAGCTTGCACGTCTGGGGTTTTTCCCATGAATATTGTATTACCTCCCTAATGTGCCTTTGATGTAGAACCTTGTTCTGTAGCAGGAACTGAATTTGGACCTCTGTTACATGAACAATTCAGCACTTAATCCACTCTGCTGCTTCCAACTCACTCAGGTTCTTGACAAACAAGAGTTTTCTTCTCTTGAATATTTCATCATGGTCTTGTATCCTTCTCCCTGGATTTAGGAGTCTTCCGACAGTCATCGTAAAGCTGATTTTGTTGATTTATGTGTTTCACCTGATATTTTCTGAGAAAGTCCTTCAGGTTAGAGCCCAGCAACGCCACCTACCGGAGCAAAGAGAAACGCATTTGAAAGAACTCCCTGAACAACTCAGGACACGTCTGAACTTCCGCACAGAAGATCAGAAAACAAATGAGATGATCAAAGAATGAGACTTTGACCCAATAATCTCCCAAACATCAAGGCCAAAGGGCTTGGATCATAAAGCCTCCTACCATCTTATGTAACCTTGTATTACTGCATATGCACACTTCTTATACTTTGGAGCAGCAATCATAGTTTACCCCCCCCCCCAAAGAGGTAACCCCCCTCTTCACACACACAAACGTTATTTCCTAAAGTTCAGAAAAGTCCTCTGAAGGAAACAAGATCTCTCCAAGTTGCTCAATTCTCCAATCAGAATCATAGTCCATAATCTTCAATCAGCAATTCTTCCACGCAAAATCGGGTATTTTGAGCCAGATTGAGTGTAAAGGACCCAAACTGGCTCTGCAATCATATTCCAAATACTGGAGAGCATGATCCAAAATGTTCGTAGCTCAGGGGTAACTGGCGACGAGGATGCAGAAACACCACTTACTGTGTGATTAGATGGCTGGAATGGAGGCCAACACTCATCGTTACTTGTGTATCTCAATATCTGCTGGCATATCAGGGCCATTTTATGATTCCTTTACAATTTTTAGTCAAACAAGTCACAGGGTTCACGTGTGACAGTAACAATGCTGGAAAGACCTGCTCGATTGGCCAAATTTGAATCGGATAAATCCTGATGATGGATTACTCAGCGTTAGTGAGTTAAATTTGACAGCCCTACTTTAAATGTACGATAGGACTGTGATGTAAAGTTTTATTTTCCTAAACTGAATGTGCATTTACGTGACGAGCTTTGGGCTTTAAGACGATTGGACTTTTTATCCAAAAGTGACTGTTTCCAGCACATCCGCTCCCTCTTGTGGCCCCCTGACAGTTCTGTCTGCAGCAGAGATTAGAAACTACTGTACTGGTTTTCATGCAGGTCTTCAGCACAGGGGAAAATATTTTAATAGAAATCTTTGCGTTTGCTTTCATGATGCTTGTTTGATGTTCCAGCATTTGCATTTTATTTGTTGCCTTTTCATATTCTCTTTAAAATCCAGCAGCGTTTCCACCACCACAGCACAAACGAGCTCACCAGTTGAGCCACAGTAGATTTAATTCCTCTCTTGTCCCTCTTGCCCAGCAGGAGGCAGCAGAAATGGGAGAGGCTGACGCAGGTAAGCCAGATCAAATAAACCTTTGCTTATTTCTTTCTCCACACATTAAAATTGACATATTTGAAAGTAACTTTTTCATTATCTCACAAAGAGAAACCGATGATTGCGTGCACATATGTCACACTGTAAGGTCGTAAAAGCTCCTTCTGCCTGTCAGAGGGAGCAGAAGAACACTTCTGAGAGCGTGTTCTGGGCCATTAGATGCCAGATATGGATCACTGGATCACTTTTACACATGTAGATGTAATTCAGTATTTGATTGAGTTGAATACTTGTAAGCAGGTTTTAATTATCAATTGCTATTATTAATTAATTATCAGTTGTTGCTATTGCTAATACAGTAATAAAAATCACTGTCTTCCTCAGGAAGTTATGCTCTCCTGCAGAATATAGAAAACAACGTGGGTAAGTATAGTCCCATGTATGTAATAAAGCTATGGTGAACATGCTTTATGCCTTTATTCTGCATTCTGTTCTCTATTTTGACTTACTGCAAGCAGCCTTTACTGATAAAGAAATATAAAATATAAAAGTTTCACATGCAGTGCGTTTAAAGAGTCTACACACCCGAGATAAAATGCTCAGTTGTAATTTAAACAGAGGGCAGGAGAAATCATCTCGGGATTTAGCATGAAACAGAAAACCTCCAGGGGGGAAATAGATAAATAAAGAAATGTTGGGAGAGACTGGTACAAATTAGGTGTACCATGGAGCAGGACCTTACCCAGAAATGGACGACCCTCTGAAATCAATGAAAATGGGAGAAGAAAACTGATCAGAGAAGCTTCCCAGAGGCAAAGAGCAACTTTGAGAGAGCTGCAGGATTTCCTGCCGTCATGGGAGGAGAGCTGCACACAGGAAATGCAATCTGACACATTTAGAGCACTTTAGTAAAGAGCAGTTTGCAAATGTTGCAAAGCCAAAATATGCTATGCTAATAGCCTCCCACCCAAGAGCTTGAGTGCCACAGTAACAGCACTAATTTAATGGTGTGTCCATGTATGCAGTCAGGTTACAGTATTTATTTTATTTCTATTGTTCACATTGCGGGTCACATTGATGGTGGACATAATGTCTCTTTACTTGCCTCACAAAGAACTTGGCATGTTTAAAGGGGTGTGTAGACATTTTATACCCACCTGCTGTGATAAATATTCACATGGTGAATAATGTTTGCATATTTATGTTAATATAAGCTCATGTGCTATACTTGCCTTCTCAGAGGACATGAAAAGGTCGGCGCACATGCAAAGTTGTACAAGTAGAAACTGTATATGTCAAATTCAGCATTTAGTTTTTAGTATTTTGTGTGCATTTCACACATTTATCTCACTGTGATGGTGAGTTCTGTTTAGGTCATTGTGCACATTAATCAGCCGCCATATGTTGGGATGGCAACTGCAGTCACTGGCTGTTGCTGACATTGAGGTCATGTCTATGCAGTCATCTGTGATCCTCCTCACAGCAGAGTTGTTTGTTCTTTTGCTGCTGTAGAATCTGGAGATGGAGTTTTTGCAAACCAAAGACCGTTACCGGAGGAGTCGGCAACGCTTTTAACAGATCATAGAGGAGAGGCAGAGGCAAGTAGCGACTCTCTAGATAGCAGCCAGTCCTCCAGCAGTGGAACTGTTGCTGCTCCAGTGAGCAGAGATGGTCTGAGGACGAGCGTTTCAGAGGGGGGGGGCGGCACCAAATCCAAAGGACAGCGTGGAGGAAGAAGAGCTAGCGCTGATGGTAGAAGAATGTGCGATCGGCGCGGATGGAGAGGATGAGGAACCTAAAGTTAATGAAGGTGAAATTAAGGGGACACAGTCAGAAACAGACCTACAAAAACAGGAAGTTGAGGAGGAAGAAATTAAAAGAGAGGCAGAAGAAAAGCATGAGGCAGCGCCTGCAGGTGAAGAGATGAAACAGCCTGTCCCTGCTCCTCTAGGGGCCACTGTAGTGTCTACTGGGCCAGTCTACTCTCGGTCTAATTCCATCTCTGAGCGAGGGACTGCAGTGATACAGGAGGGAGCTGACATCGCTTTAGAATCCCAGGAACCTCCTCCTCCACCTGGTCAGTTCCAGGAAGTGTTCTTGGTTGATCCTCAGAACAACAAGCGGACAGAAGGAATGCCGGGAGAGCAGGATTCCCTTCTGTCTCAGGCTAAAACCCCCAAATCTCCCACCGAACCAGCAGCAGCCGACACATCGGCCCAGTCAGAACCCAGAAGCCACGAAGAGCAGAACAAGATGTCCAAGAACAGAACCGGCCTGTGCTGCACCCTCATTTAAACAGCCTGTTTTTTGTAGGCGATTCCTTTATTATTCAGTCATTTCAGATCTAGAGCTAAAGCTAAATTATTGTCGTAATTCTGTTTATAGCATAATTTTCTTTTCCATCTTTTTGCAATGAAAATTTTGACAACACTAATAAGACTAATATATATATATATATATATAATTTTTTAACTCATTTATAAGCAACTATATATTTGATAATGGTTTTGCTTTCAGAAACAGCAATAAGTGAGTGTGAACGTCACCTTTGGATGAATAAATGACCTGATTAAACTGACATTGGTCACAATTTCCGTTGTGTCTTTCCTCCAGCCCCTTTTCCTCACATGTTACATTCATCCTGAAAGTGCAGCATTGCCTCATTTAAAAGAAACACAAGTCATTGTTTGAGCTTCTGTCTCATTCTCGACTGTGCTCCAGTTCATTTCTGCACCTCTCTTTGGATCTGCTGAAACACGATCTGCTGGCCTGTTCACGTTGTGCCAGATAATGAGCTTCAAGGCTTTCGCTCGGCTGCAGCCTGCGTTAACCAGCGTGAGGACACACAGTGTTACCAACCGCTGTGGCAATTGTAATATAAAAGATGGATCAGTAGACCTTTCTTTTAAAATTAGAGAGCAGATTAAAGTGCTTAAATCTGAGGGACCAGTTTTCTTATGCTATTAATCATAGACTTTATATATCATCCCTGCTCCAACTCCATATTTGCCTGATCAACTGTATTACAAAGCCTAAGTCAAGTATGAGCACTGTGGGACATGGGACAGTGTGACAACAGGATGACTCCAGGAGACCTTCAGCTGTACATTAACCTTCCCCCACATGTGCTGTTGTGACGAGAAGTCAAGGTTTTAGTTGGAAATCTGTTTTCTTAAACATGTTTTTCTAAATCCGGGAAAGTGAACTGTTTCTAGATTTGCCCATTTGCAAATATTGACTCATTCATTCGTAACTCAGGTGATCCGGGTTGTTCCGACATTGCGAAACGGGATCCTTTGAAATAAATATATAAAAGGCTCCATCTCTTCAAAGCAGCAGTTTTCGCTCTTCTCCTGTGAGGCTGAATGATTCCAAATTATGGGCTGTCTTGTTGCCAGCGCCGTCCTCCTCTGCTGGATCAGCATGAGCCTCGCAGCTCCTCTGGCCTGCGAAGATTTAATGCGACCTTTGGATCAACTCCATCCGCACCGTTTGGTGGGGAGATGGGCTTTAGTGGCAGGAGGTCTTAGCCACCTTCCATCTTTGGAGAGATTCAGACAAAGAGACAGTGCTTCAATACACTTTCCTAGCAACAGCAACGCGACCAGCCTTTCTTACACTCGCAGCATCTGTGTAGGAAACAAGAGCCTGCATACTTTATTTAACATCACCCTGGAAGGCAGCAGCTTCACCTACGATGGGACAGACAAGAGCACCGTCAGCTCCAGCTTTGTCCACACGTCTTGTCGCGACTGCCTGCTGATGCACATGGACGTGCAGTCCGGGAAGAGGATCCACTTCTACCTGTTCAGCAGGAGGAGGCAGCTGGAGCAGGAGGAGATGGAGGAGTTCAAGGCTCAGGTGCAGTGTCTGAACATGCCTCCACCCGTTGTGATGGATCCGGAGAAGAAACTTTGTCTGGAGGAAGCAGACGAGGATCCAGAAGCCCCAAACTAGAGACAACAGAATTACCATCGAAACTGATCCAAGAATTTAGTTTTTCTTGAGATTTTTATGTATCTTCATCAATAAAGTTTATTTGTTTCAACAATTCTCGGCAGTGGTTTCAAAGATTTACATTTAAAATTAGAATTGTGCTTCAAAAAAAGAAAATCAGCATAAGAAACAGGTAAAAAGATGTTAAAACTAATATAAAGCTCTTTAATTCAGAGTAATGCTAAAAGCTGTATGTGACACATATAACATCCTGACCAATACATAAACCGAGATGCATAGCACCATTAAATCCTCCAAATGTGTTGCTAGTAGGGCTGACCTTGTCTAATATACCTTGGGGATGTTAATATAGGGATGATGACCTGGTGACCTCACCTGCTGATGCCCTGGTGACTGTCGGATGGACTCCAGCAACCTTCTTGCTTGCTAACACAAGTAGCCAAAGTAGCATTTAGCCATGTAGACGTGGACAAGACAACTTGTTGGAATTCAATCCAAGCATCAGTAAGGGGAAGAAGGGAGATGTAACGCCAGTTTGTGCCAGATGGGCTGTTTTAGAAGCTGCTGATCTACTGGGATTTTCACACACTCACCCTAACCACATAAATGGAGTCAGAACTTGAAGTAATATGATGTGTGGGGTTTATATTCTTGGCAACACTTTGGGTCCCTTAGGACCAACAGAGTATCATTTAAATACCACAGCCTGCAGGAGTGTTGTTGCTGAGCAGGTCCATCCCTTTATGACCACAGTGATGATCAATGATCTGATGGCTACTGGATGTCGTTGTTGTCTTCTTTACCTCCTTGTCCCTTTTGGGGTCATGAGGAGGGGGCACATACGGGCGAAGGGTGGGTCCACCCCTCGATGAGTCCCCAGTTCATCGCCAGGCCCTCTGTGATCATTTTTGGGTTTGGTTCCTTGCTTAAGGGTACATCTGAAGTGCTCTGAAGGTGTTGTAGCTACCAGAACACCTTCCATGTTTTGTCTACATTGAGGCTCGAACCAACAACTCCCACTTCACAGCCCAGTCCCCAACAGACTGAACTACCACCACCCACATGATGGCTCCTTCCTCATATCTGGTTTCTGGAACATGACAATGGGTTCACTGTCCTCCAATGGCCTCCACAGGGACCAGATCTCATTCCATTAAAGCACCTTTGGGATGTGGGAGAACCTGAGATTCACATCACAGATGTGCAGCCGACAAATCTGCAGCAACTGTGTGATGCTATCATGTCCACATGGGTCAAAATCTCTGACAAGTGATTCCATGAACAATAAAGGCAGTTCTGAAGGCAAGAGGTCCAGCATGAAATCGCAATTGAGTAAATACGGTAAATCTCACTTATGTAACCAAGTGTTCATTCAGTGTTCATTGCAAAACATCAATATTTACTAAATAAAGAGCCAGAGAAGATAAACCCACGTGTCACCACATGAGAACAGTCCAAAGTCAACATAGCTAATTTCACAAGAAAGACATCCAGCCTTGACTCATCCTTCTGGTAACTTCAGTATGGTGATATTGGACAAATTTACGGCTATAAAACCACAAAGTGACAGCACAATTCAACAGACCACTCCAGTGCAGATATGTTTGCAGTGCACGTCCTGTTGCTCTTCAGCCTGGCCCACCTGAGCCATTCAGCTCTCCAGACCTGTGGAGATTCGCTCCGGCCTTTGGATCAGCTGCATCCTCGCTCTTTGGAAGGGGACTGGGCTCTTGTAGCAGGAAGCGTGAGTCAGCTTTCACTGATGGAGGATTTCAGCCAGAGAGGCGGCGCCACCGTCTCCTTCAGCAACAACACCGATTCGATCACCGTCACCTTCAAGCGCAGCATAAACTCCAAAAATAACTGCTACTACCAGTCCTACAACATCTCCCTGGAGGGCAGCAGCTTCACCTTCGATGACGGCAGTTCGAACGCCACCTTCATCCATACGTCCTGTCCTGACTGCATCCTGATTAGCTTTAACGGGGAGTCAGGGGACCTACTCTATTTCTACCTGTTCAGTAGGAGGAGGCAGCTGGAGGAGAAGGAGATGGAAGAGTTCAGGCGTCAGGTGGGCTGTCTGAAGATGCCCCCACCTTTTGTGATGAATCCAGCCAATGAACTCTGTCCAGAGGAGGGCACCAGTGAGGCAGCGGTGGAATAGAAAGCAGAGAAGCGAAGACAGCGGGAGGATTAAAGGCCACGCAACGCCTCATAACTAACACTCAACCATGAAACAAAGAAAGTTGGCAAGGTTTACAATGAATGGCGTTGTTCTAGATCAGGGGTCGGCAACCCGCGGCTCTGGAGCCACATGCGGCTCTTTGGCGCCGCCCTAGTGACTCCATGGAGCTTTTTCAAAAATATGAAAATGGAAATTGTTTTAATATAATTTCTGTAGGAGGAAAAACGTGACAAATATTCTATTCTATATGTTTTCCAATGCTGTATACATGCTGTGTATAATAAATATTTAATTTCAACATCTTATTATAATGGAAGTTAAACTTAAAGCGCCATCGTACAGCAGAGTGGCCACGTGGAGCGTCATTCTCTGCAGGATGCTGCAGGGAAAATAAACATTTCATTATGAACGCTCATTATGTATTTGTAGCCTACTTCTCATATTGATAGTAAGCTAAAATGGCTAATATAGACACTTACAGCATGTGTTGCCTTTATTATAAGCCCTATATAAGGCTTTTAATTTTTTGCGGCTCCAGGCAGATTTGTATCTTGTTTTTATGGTCCAATATGGCTCTTCCAACATTTTGGGTTGCCGACCCCTGTTCTAGATTCAATGAAGAAACGAGGCTACTGTCCGATGACTGTAACAAAGTGATTGTTTGGTTCAAAGAAATACTTAAAATTGAATAAAATC
The DNA here is from genome assembly GCF_901000725.2 of Takifugu rubripes. Taxonomy (NCBI): domain Eukaryota; kingdom Metazoa; phylum Chordata; class Actinopteri; order Tetraodontiformes; family Tetraodontidae; genus Takifugu; species Takifugu rubripes. The sequence continues at coordinate 16,416,391 of NC_042301.1, read as the reverse complement.
AGTTCCGACTCCAAAATATTGAACACCAGAGTGATATCCTTTTTAACTGTGTTTGAGGGACATTAGGAATTTTCTTGCTTTACAAAATTACTTTCTACAAAAGCACTTCTGGTCAGTTTCACCAGGGAAGAATATTTTTCCATGTTTTGACACCATCCGAGACTGGACTCTTCTGTTGTCACAGCGACGGGACTGCAGCATTTCACAATAATTCCACAGATGGTAAACACAACTTTGCTCTTTGACTTTGGAACCAACTATAAAGCCAGCCAGACTCTTAGCAGCGCAGCGTGAGTCACCTATTTACAGTAAATATTGCTTGCATTCATCTAAAATGTTCACTTTGTGTGCGACCCTTCTCCTCGGTTTGGCGTCTGTCAGCCACTCGTCCTCTCTGCCGTGTGAGGACTTGGTCCGGCCTGTGGATCAACTTGATCCCGAGCCTATTTTGGGGAGGTGGGCTTTTGTTGCAGCCGGACTCAACAATTCCATTCATGAGATGAAATTCAAAAGCCGAGACAGCGCCAGCTTCTTCTTAGTCAACCGGACCTCTGGCCTGCACCTGACGCGCACCGTCCGGTTTGAAGGCGGTTGTCAATACACGGATTCAGACCTGACACTCGAAGGCAGCAGCTTGACCTACATGCCGCACAACATCACTCTGAGCATCCTACGCACTTCCTGTGCAGACTGTCTGGTGATCCACTCTCACAGGAAGTCCAACGACCATCAGCACGTGTACCTGTTCAGCCGCAGGAGGGACCTGAAGAAGGACGAGATGGAGGAGTTTGAGTCGCAGGTGAAGTGTTTCAACATTCCCCTGCTGGTCTGGGCAGATCCCACTAAAGAGCTTTGCCCTGATGAGATCTAAAGTGCAGGACACAACCACTTGTGATCATCTGTTTGTTACAATCACTTTTCATTGAGGCTGTAAATTCCTTAAAACAACGTGTAAATGGTAATGTAGTAGTCAGCTCTTGTCCATCTCGGGTGAAATCACTCGGTTATGTATAAACTGTCATCATTTATGTGTTTGTGTGAAATTCAAATGAAAGTTTCTCAATGGTGTTGGGCTGTGCCACACTGCTCTCTGATGCTCCCGGTGTTACGCAACTCCGTCTTCTACCTGGAGTGTGTGGTCAGTCGCTCTGGGCTGCTCGGTCCGCCCTTTGGATGAGCTCCAACGTGGTTGTTTAGAGGGCTGGTGGGCTCTGACTGCCAGCAGGTTTCAACCATCCTGGGAGCTTGAATTTCAGAAACCGCTCCAGCATCGACGTCTCTCGCCGTGTCCATTTTGGTGGAAAATGTCACTTTGAATATCTCCCTGAAAGGCAGCGTTCTTGTCTTTGATGCAACCCTCACCTGGAGTGTCTGAGCGCGCTTCCAGCTGCTGTGATGAATCTTGCTGAGCTTCATCAGAGAGGAGAAACGCGGCTGTTGCTCACAAAAAAGTGCTTAATCACAAAACACATCAATGAAAGAAGGATAAAACACCGGGGCACACCTGGGAACTTTTCCGATGGCTTTTCATCACATTCATATCATTGATGTTGAGCCATTGAAATCTGTTTAATCAAATGGATCATGTCTGCTTTCGTGTCCGTGTAGTTCTGTGCCACGTCCTAACTCATTAAGTCTCCTCATGTCAATTTGAAGAGCATGCTAATAAAATTTGAAAGCGATGAAAAGTCTGTTTCATCACATTTACTTTCCCCACACTAATAAATTCAGATTTGAGCTGCAGTAAAGTTTTGAATCCTCTTCTCTTAATTTTCTGTTACAAAAAGGAATTGCTGCAAAGTCAGTGATTTTAAATCCACTGTGGACTTTTACTTTCCTTCATCTGCTTGTACCTCTGTTAACCCGGTTTCCCAGAATATTCACATTTTTTAACCCGTGAATCCTTCGGAATTTCCTGGATTTCATACAAAGTGTTCTTATCTTCGTCTAAGTGCAACAAGAGAAAAACGCACCACAAACAATGACACGTGTTCGTGTTTTTATTGAACATGCAAAGTCAACATACACAGCGCACCTTTGGATTCCAGCAGTTGCAGATCAGCTGGTCTTCAATTCTCCTGCAAAATGTCTTGATAAACCTGAGGAAGCAAATCCTGGTGCTCTTACCGAGCAGCCCAGAGCGACTGACCACACACTCCAGGTAGAAGACGGAGTGGTGGGTCGGCCACCAGTTGTGTAACATCTGTGGAATTATTGTGAAATGCTGCAGTCCCGTCGCTGTGACAACAGAAGAGTCCAGTCTCGGATGGTGTCGAAAAATGGAAAAATATTCTTCCCTGATGAAACTGACCAGAAGTGCTTTTGTAGAAAGTAATTTTGTAAAGCAAGAAAATCCCTAATGTCCCTCAAACACAGTTAAAAAGGATATGACTCTGGTGTTCAATATTTTGGAGTTGTAACTGATTTTATTCAATTTTAAGTATTTCTTTGAACCAAACAATCACTTTGTTACAGTCATCGGACAGTAGCCTCGTTTCTTCATTGAATCTAGAACAACGCCATTCATTGTAAACCTTGGCAACTTTCTTTGTTTCATGGTTGAGTGTTAGTTATGAGGAGTTGCGTGGCCTTTAATCTTCCCGCTGTCTTCGCTTCTCTGCTTTCTATTCCACCGCTGCCTCACTGGTGCCCTCCTCTGGACAGAGTTCATTGGCTGGATCCATCACAACAGGTGGGGGCATCTTCAGACAGCCCACCTGACGCCTGAACTCTTCCATCTCCCTCTCCTCCAGCTGCCTCCTCCTACTGAACAGGTAGAAATGGATTCGCTTCCCTGACTCCACGTTAAAGCTAATCAGGATGCAGTCAGGACAGGACGCATGGACGAAGGTTGCGTTCACACGGCCGTCATCGAAGGTGAAGCTGCTGCCCTCCAGGGAGATGTTGTAGGACTGGTAGTAGCAGTTATTTTTGGAGCGCATGCTGCGTTTCAAGGTGATGGTGCTCGAATCGGTGTTGTTGCTGAAGGAGGCGGTGGCGCTTTCTCTCTGGCTGAAAGGCTCCATAAGTGAAAGCTGACTCAGGGTTCCTGCTACAAGAGCCCAGTCCCCTTCCAAAGAGCGAGGATGCAGCTGATTCAAAGGCCGGAGCAAATCTCCACAGGTCTGGAGAGCTGAATGGCTCAGGTGGGCCAGGCTGAAGAGCAACAGGACGTGCACTGCAAACATATCTGCACTGGAGCGGTCTGTTGAATCGTGCTGTCACTTTGTGGTTTTATAGCCGTAAATTTGTCCAATATCACCATACTGAAGATACAAGAAGAATGAGTCATGGCTGGATGTCTTTCTTGTGAAATTAGCTATGTTGACTTTGGACTGTTCTCATGTGGTGACACATGTGGGTTTATCTTCTCTGGCTCTTTATTCAGTAAATATTGATGTTTTGCAATGAACACTGAATGAACACTTGGTTACATAAGTGAGATTTACCGTATTTACTCAATTGCGATTTCATGCTGGACCTCTTGCCTTCAGAACTGCCTTTATTGTTCATGGAATCACTTGTCAGAGATTTTGACCCATGTGGACATGATAGCATCACACAGTTGCTGCAGATTTGTCGGCTGCACATCTGTGATGTGAATCTCAGGTTCTCCCACATCCCAAAGGTGCTTTAATGGAATGAGATCTGGTCCCTGTGGAGGCCATTGGAGGAGAGTGAACCCATTGTCATGTTCCAGAAACCAGAAACCAGATATGAGGAAGGAGCCATCATGTGGGTGGTGGTAGTTCAGTCTGTTGGGGACTGGGCTGAGAAGTGGGAGTTGTTGGTTCGAGCCTCAGTGTAGACAAAACATGGAAGGTGTTCTGGTAGCTACAACACCTTCAGACCACTGCAGATGTACCCTTAAGCAAGGAACCAAACCCAAAAATGATCACAGAGGGCCTGGCGATGAACTGGCGACTCATCGAGGGGTGGACCCAGCCTTCGCCTGTATGTGCCCAGTGAATCCTTCGGAGTTTCCTGGATTTCATACAAAGTGTTCTTATCTTCGTCCAAGTGCAACAACAGGAAAACGCACCACAAACGATGACACGTGTTCATGTTTTTATTGAACATGCAATGTCAACATACACAGCGCACCTTTGGATTCTAGCAGTTGCAGATCAGAGCAGCACAACCATCCGGAGGAACCTTTGTTGCATCGTCCATCATCTTGAGCTTCAGCTGGTCTTCAATTCTCCTGCAAAATGTCTTGATGAACCTGAGGCAGCAAATCCTGGTGCTCTTTGGTAAACATTCAATGCGCCGCTTTCACGTGTGTTTCTAGTGAGCGTCCGTGCGCCCATTCCCCCCATTTTCTCTCTCTCCAGTGCCTCCCGGTGAGAGCCAGTTTGGAATTTCCAGTGATTTTTGTTTGTGATTTTGTTTTAGCCAATGAACTAACCTTGCTGATGAGGGTTTTTAAAACATAATCTCATGACAAATATGAATGTCGGTTTTCAGCTGACATGTGGTGACGAATAAATAAAATAAGCTATTAGTTGATCATTTTTATGGGGGCCAACCAGGATTAAAATTATGAATTATGCATTGTTATATTGCTTTAATATGACAGCTGTTATTGACTGTTATTAATGACAGAAGTTTCCCGCAGAGTTAAAATGAAAACAGCACCAGCTTGCTGGCTTCAGCTTGACAGACTTTATCTGCTGCTGAAAACGTTGACACAGAAAATCAAAACCTTAATGTTTCTCCAATTTGGCGCTTTAAACAGGCACATTTCCCATCAGTGGTTGAGCCATGCCAGTCCTGTTGGGGCTGTCCCGTGAACTCACACACAGTTGTGTCATTTGTTGGTTTTGCTCCTGTTATGATCAACACGATCTATGGCTCCTCCTTCCATTGCAAAATTTTAAAATCCACATTCAGATAAAGCGACAACAGCCATGTCGCAATACTGGACAGGATTGCTACTATTTCCTCTATAAAACCTGCCAGTCTCCTAACAAACTCTGGACAACAGCGACGACTGAGACTCCACACAGAATCATCATGATTTTCAGACGTGCGTTTCCTGTGTTTGCCGTGGCCTTGTTCTGCCTGATGTCCGTGAGCCATTTGCGTCCTGTCTGTGAAAAACTGCTGCATCCGTTGGAGCAAGTGGACCCTCAGATTTTCCAGGGGGGGCTGGCTTTTGTGGCAGGCAGCCTTAACCACCAGCCATCTTTGGATGCCCTGAAACAGAGGGACAGCATCACGGTGTACTTCTCCAACTCCACTGATGCTTCCAGAACCACCTACACTCAGATCAACCGCTTCGGTGATCAATGCCAGCACCTGCCCTACAACATCACCATGGAGGGCACCACCTTCAACTTCGATGTGGCCAATCGCTTCCAACTCGAAGCGTCCTTCCGTTACACATCCTGTCCGGACTGCGTTGTGATGCAGTGGCTTGTTAACTCAGAGAAGAGGCGATCTCTGGAACTTTACCTTCTGAGCAGGAGAAGACAGGTGGAGGAGAAGGAGATGGAGGAGTTTTTAGATCAGCTGTGGTGTTACAAGCTGCTGCCACCAGTTGTGATGGACCCAACCAAGGAGCTCTGTCCCAAAGAACCCCAGAACACAACAACACTAGCCCAGGGGTTGGCAGAGAAACAGGACCAATGAGAGGCTTGTGCAACGAAAATGTGTTTATTATTTATACAAGATGTGAAGGGCCGAAAACCACAGCGAATTGATTTCAAATGTAATATTTAGGAACGATAACAGCCATTAGAATAAAGAAATATTTCTCAAAGACAGTTTGAGGCAGCGTGGTTCTTCAGTGCATGTTTACATGTTCTCCACATGTGGTCAGGGACACCAGCTCTGTCCTCCACTGCAGAGATACGAATGGTACCACCCACTAATGATGGATGGATGCATGGACGGAGGGATGGATTTTCATCCATGTAGCCACTTTTCCAGATGAGCTGCTTCCCCACCATTATTAATCCAATCTCTATTTATTTTAGCTACAGAAATGCTGTTTTGTCTACACAAACTCTTATTTTTGCACATAAATATTCTAGTGTCACTTAGAACTAGGCCACCGTGTACCCCTTTACCTTTAGCTGGGTACGTAAATACATTTTTAGCTATTATTATATGCGTGCCGGAATAATTCAAGCGAATTCAAAATACTCCAGATTTGTTTTAAGTTGTGCACGGGAGCAAGAGTGCTGCACCAGATGCCCATGTGTGGTGCAGAAACCATGCCTGAATGCTTTGTGCATCATGAATGTAGCAATTTAAATAGGAGGTCCATAAAGAGAATCAATATTTTATAGACACTGACCGAAACATAGTATGGCCTTGTGCATCGCAGCATAGCATGATGGGATTTTGTTGTTTACAAGCTTGTTTCTGCTATCGCGTCCAAATATTTACACATGGAAATGAAAAAGTAGGATGGAAAGTGATATCTCTCATAGAAAATGTATCACACAGCAAAGGTTTAAATGCCCAACAACTTCTTACAAATAAATTTAAGCACAAAATCAAAGCCCGTTATGATATAATCCCTCTATTTATCCCTCTGGCACATTCCTAATTCAATTGCATGTTGTAATAATGTGTTTGGTCCCTAATTGGATTAGTTCTATATATTCCTAAATCCACAACAATGAGTTAAGCCTTAAGCACATGTGTTTGTGTGCATGCACGTGCTCATAGGTTTGTTTCACCCTGTAAATGTCTGCCATTGTGAGTATGCAAATGTGGGTGGGCACAAAGAGAAGACTGGGGGTGTTCATGAGCACAGCGAAGGAGGGAAAGAGAGGCAGCAGAGCTGTGAGCAGAGGGAACTCTTCCTGTATGTAATGACCATAAACTGAACTGAGACCCGTGATTCATTAGGAGGTCATCTTCCCACGTTAACAGGTACGTTCAGCTGTGTATTCTTCTGGTCTTTTGTGGTAGGCCTGAATCCATAATGCCTCAATCAGGCAAATAATTTTCGAAAACAAGCCTGCAGAGACCAGGCTCATGCATATCAAAGTGAGGGAGTGAGAAAATGTGCATAGAGGACGTCAACGGCGATTAGAGAGCATTGCAGCTACAGCCGTCCTAATTAGTAGTGATCTTGGATGTGTTTATTCAAATTAATTTGCATTTTTGTACCTCTGCTTCTTAAAGCACCTTAGGAGGCTCCTGACCCCTGAAAAAGAGGGCAAGTCTGTTTTTGAGGCCCACCGCTGATGTATTTTTAATGATGATCATGGTGTTCTTTGTAGGTCTTTGCAGATAATGAGCACACTATAATCTGCAATCTCGTGCAACCATGCAATTCAAAATAGAAGTAAAAGCAGAGTTGTGGAAGCTCTACTCTAGATTCTGCCAACTTTGTCACGGCTTCATAGGAAATAACACGAATAAATGGAATAATCACATTAACTGTGTGAAATGACACTGGAAGCTTATGTACCATCGCCACAAACAAAATAATTGTATGAACTTGTTTGGGTTGAGCAAAAATGCTTTTTAATCTAATATTTAAATAAATATAACAATCCTTTATCAAGTGGGACAGACTACCTCCAGGATGACATGCAGCGAGTGACTCCAGCAACAAAGATGGAATAAATGGAGCCGCAATTAAAAAAGGCTAAACGCGTTACATCAATCTGAATTCAGCCAGGAGGTTCTCTTTACATGGTACAACTGTGTTCCTGTTACCAGATAGGAAGAACACAGCATTCCCTATTCCATTCCTTAGCCCATTACGCAAGTCAACAACAAATTTACAGCTTTATGGTTGTTAAGGAGCCGCTGACTCTCCATTCCCTCAATACTATCACCACACCTTTAGGTGGCGCTTTACTGCTCTGGCTACTCTGCCAACCCCGCCAGGGCGTCAGTCCTCATTATCTCTCAATGATGGGAGCATTTAATGGAACTCTTTCTTTATCATCTATATTCATCCTAGTTAATCAGAGAGTAATCCTCCCCGCGTTGCCATCTATACTTCCCTTAATCACGGCACTGTTGGACTTCAGTCTCTCCGCTTTGCCAGGAATCGGCAGGGCTGGGAGCGAAGTGAAGCGACAATGTCAGGGAACTTTTATATTTACAGTACAGGGCAACTTTGAAAGGCCAAAGAGACTGAGAGTGCACCAGTATTTCAGTGAGGAGATCTAATATAAGCTGGCCTGCCCTTTGTTCCTTTTGTTCAGTATACAGTGGTGGAAAATTCCTATTGTTACTTTAGACATTGTGTGTGCGTGTGTGTGTGTGTGTGTGTGTGGGTGTGTGTGTGTGTGTGCACGCACGCAAGTATCCCTCCACCTATAAGCTGATTAAAGAAAGGTGTGTTCAGCAGAAAACTTTGCACACTGCTCGATGAAACAGGGCAGCTTGTACCTTCCTGCCAAATCCAGGCCCTGTGATAAGCTGCCTGTCAGCCTGCAATCAGGCTGTAAATCAACTTTACATTACATAGCTTTGCTGCTACATGTATTATATATGCTAATGGCTAATATATACAGTATGTCTCATCTCATAAACAGCTCTCCTCCACATGAGTGGAGGAGACTAAACTATATTTAAAAAACTAGGCAGTTGGCAAATGTAAATGCTGTAAATGGAGGCAAAAAAGAGAAGTCCTTGTATATAGTGTACAGTTTTGGTTTTACCGATTTACTTACTTATTTCTAAGATTTAATGGCTAAGGAATCTCTGTGGTTTCAAACGTTGTGTCCCCGCAGGAGCCGAACCTCCAAACTCACATACTCAGCCAGTCACATCCTGGGTCATCAGTGAGGATGGAGAAATCATGAGTTGCACCTCCCCTCAGCTGGATAAAAAGGCTCCTATGTCCTCTTCAGAACCTGAAGAGGACATAGATGTCCTGAGGCCCGGGGCTGAAGATGCTCTGCTGGAGAGCCAAACATTCTCAACAGCTGATGCACCCGAGCTGACGGAGGATTCGGCAAGAAATACCCACGGGGCCGAATCCCTGGTGGAAGAGAAGATGGCAGACTTAAAACAGGTTGTCCAGATTTTAGAAGCATTTAAGCATCAGGAGGATTCTGATGAGTTTATCGATCCAATAGCGGATGTGTCCACACCTCCGCCGTCCTTCGCTGCTATGGAAATGGGTGGAGGTTCCTGTCTACAAGATGAGGTAGCTGAGTGGAGCAGTGATCAGGAAACCGTCAAAGACCCCAAAGAAAAGCTCAGCTCCGATTCTCAGGATGTTCTAGAGCAACCAGAGATACCTCCTCTGCTTGGGAAAGAGCTAATAGCAACACTGGGGGAAGTGGCAGGAAATAAAGTGACAAAAGGGAAGAATTCCTCACAGCTGAGCGACAGCGAAACTGTGACAACAATACCAGCCGCAGAGGTATCTCAACACTCTCCCTCTGCAGAAAACTGCACGGATGACATGTGCTCCCCCAAGTTTGCTGACAGTAGCGAGGAAACAGAGCAAGATACAAAAGGTGTCCCCCCGCCTGTGGTTCCCTCAGACAGGCAGCAGAATGAGCTGTTCAGCCAGAGCCAATGTGAGCCGGCGCACAGAGGATCCAACCAGGAAGCCACACAACAGGTGTGCAGCCAGAGCACTCCACCTTTGTCGACTGTTGCCATGGAACTGTCCAATCAGGGCGGGGCAGGCTCTCAAGGCTCAGGCTGTGTTCTGGCTCTGACAGAAAGGCACAAGAGGGCGGTGGAAAGAAGAGAGGGCAAAAGCGAGCAAACGGGTGGAGAGGAAGGGCAGGAAGACGGCGCACTCGATAGAGAAAAGGTCGCCAGACAGCAAGATAGTGAAGGACTGTTCGAATCCGCGGAAAGAGAAAATCAGTTTGTGTCTTCCAGAGATATCAGAATGGAGAGCGACTCGAGTGATGACAGCCAAAGTGACAGCGGTGTCTCCACGGACCTGTCCCCGTGCAACACTTTGGAGGGCAACGCCAGCATCTCCGCAGGAACTCTGGCAACACCGCTCAAAGAAACTCCTATCGAGAGGGAGATCCGAAGATCTATAGAGCGCGAGCACAGTTTGAGGAGATCCAGAGGACTTTCCAGTCCGCCCACAGCACCAGAGTATGTGGAGATCCCTCTGAGGAAGTCGGTCCTCAGCCCGCCGATAATCTCCAGGTCTGAGAAGTATCAAGGCAAAGACAGACAGTACGCGGGCAAAAAGATGCAACTGGAAATCCACGAGGAGGTACAGAGGGAGCAGGATCTGGTCAAGCTCGGCAAAATTCCAGGAGTTTATGACAAAGGTACGACACAAGAGCTGAAGGACAGAAAAGAGATTTTTGAGGCTTTTCAGAAACCCAAGGACTCATCATTGGCCGTGACAAAGGTCAAAGCCTCAGTGAGCAGTGACATTTTAAATACAACGATTTCCTCCAATGCAGCAGGTTCAATTTCAGTATATAGAAGTGAGCCTGCCTCTCCCATTCCTCAGGATCAAAGCTCTCCTGATATCGACCAGGATGTCATGCAAGAGAAGAAATACGCTTCGCCGCCACAGATCCTCTACCAACACACACCAGACCCAGAGTTAATCACAGAAGTTGATTTTCCTGATGCGTCATCCAGAGGGGGAGGACATCATGGGATTAAAAGGAGGGAGCAGGAACAGGGGGCAGCAGGGGTGGAGTCCTCACCCAGGGAGAACCCCTTTTTCAAGCTGCGCTCCTCAAACACAGTGTTAAGAGTGGAGCAGGACATCCGTGAGGCTCAAGACAGGGAGCAGGAGCTTTACAGGCAGCGGATCAGCCTGTACGGGAGCAAGGAGGGTCCAAAAGAAGGAGTAGGAGGAGGCCCAGAAGATGGAAAAGAAGATGGAGAAGAAAAGAAGAGTTTCACTTTATCTCCACTGAAACCACCCACTGAAGGTTGGTGTAGAAGCGTAACAAGGGTGTGACAAGACATAGTGTTTTCATGTGTCTGTGTGTTTGTCTCTTTCAAATCACTGCATATGTGCATGATTTTTTTTTTTTTAAAAGAAAGAAATAGTTGTGTTGAGATGATGAAAACCCCCTGAAAAGTGCTGGATTCTTCTCTTGGTCAGAAGAGAGCAGCTAACGATATCATAGTAATTAGGAGGAATCATTCTGCACCATAGACTTGATAGGAAATAAAAATCTGGAATGGCAGTATATAAAACTTTAGCCTGATATCTTTGCAAGAAGGGAACTGAATGAAAAATGATTCATGACCGAGACTTCAGTGTATCATTATTATGTGTTCATAGTTTAGAATGTTTAAGGGTCCTTGCAAAAGTGTAAACGAGGAAAGAAAGAAGGGACCTTCTAACTGAATCCATCTGAAACACACAACTGAATTACCTGAAGTTACCTGGGCAATAAATTGAACCAGGAAGTACCGCGTAAGTTCCAAGACACTAAACCTTCACTTTCTGACTAATTTGTTGCCGACAGTGTGAGCATATGGACCATGCATTGTGATCAATGGACAGTTTATATCAGTTATTTGTGTACATTATTTACTTATTTGCATTTATTTCTGAAGGATTGATGCGATCTTTACTGCCTTTCTCTGTAGAGGTACTCCACCCTTGGCCAGCTAAAGGCCCATCACTGCCCAATTTCTACCCAATTACACAAATGAAATCAAAGCAGACGAGATATCACTGTCCACGCTGTCGACAAGTGTGGGGTCTGGAACCAGTTAACGCGTACAGGTATTTTTAAGGTGAACAACTTCCATTAAAGGATGACGGCTCAGCCTTCTTTCTCCATGTGCCTTGATTTTCTAATCATAATCTTGGTCCATAATCAGCCGCCTCAATCAGTGATCTTTTCACCAAGGTTCGCCCCTGAATACGAAAGGTATTCTAATGATTTTCTGTTATTTTCTGGATATCTAAGAGGCTCAGAATAAACAGGAACAGCTTGTGCTCCAGGTTGCAATGCAATTTTCTCCCTAGGTAATGGCGGTGAATTTCACAAATATTCATGAGATCAAGGAGCTCCGTGATTGGCTGCTGCACTTGCCTGTATTTATTATTTATGCTTTAGTCATTATTCGTCCTCCAGAGTGGATTGCTGGCAGAATCTAGGATCAATTCCTCTCTGTTGTCTCACAGCGCACCAGTCAGTTGGCAAGTTGGGCAGGTGGCCGCCGGACCTACCTGAAGATGTGGCCAAATATCAAGAGGTGAGTTAGCGATGCAAGTCGTCCCCCAGCCGCGAAGGCCAGAGGATTCTCAGCTTATTAATGCTTGCTAAACGCAACCGTGTGTGAAGGAAGCAGCAAAAACTGCGTACAAATTACCTACACTCAAAGCTGAGAAGATGCCAGAGCCTTTGTGTGTGTGTTAAAATGTAGCTTTGGGCTCGAGTCGACAGTGCGAATATGTAGGCGCGCTTTAAAATGCTGTGGATTCTAAACGATCCAATAAGGAAGGGCCCTTGGGAGGATGTCAGCATCTCTTTTGCATGGAATATGGGCCACAAACATCTGATAAAACACTGAACAAACACTAAAGAGCTTATCTACAGAGATAAGAGAAGAAGGCAAACGGCCCTGAGACTGAGTGGGAGACAGAGACGCGGTTGAGTGTGTGTGGGAAGGTGCATGAGTGTGTGTGGGTGTGCGTGTGGGTGGGTGGGCTGCATGTGTTGTCAATAGGAAAGAGACAACTGGGACTTTCTGTCACCTGCCTCGTGGCTCTTGTATCTCTTTAAAATGGCGGCATCTCTGATCATGCGCTGCTTGTCCTCTTAATTCAGTTTGGCGTCGGGGTGCAGCTTTTTAGCCACGTACCACGTTTTGCATGCTTCACCCTTTCCCGTCCCCCTCTCCTCGCCCGCTGCTAATCTGCTCAGCGCCAGGACACGATTAATGATCGGCGCGCAGGAATAAATGGAGGACCGCGGGAGAAATTGGCCTCCATTTTTGACTTAGTCATACTGAACACGGCCTTAGATCACAGTGACATTAACCTCCCTCTGCCTCACTGAGCTAATGATGCTCATCCAAAGACATGCCTCTAGAGGAAACAGACTCATCCTTTTCTTTTTATCTTTTCCCATGTTGGCTCTCCACTTGCATTTGATGTTTCCACTCTGGTATTCTCTCTCTCTCCTTCTTTCTTTCTTTTTTTTTCTCATCCCTTCCTGCCCGTTTTATCATGCCGCCACCACTTACGGTACGCCGTATTTTTTAAACAGGGCTTCAGCCCCCGGACGCCCAGGCAAAAGACCCCTCTGGTGCAACGCTGGGAATCCGGACTGATCAATGGACACGAGGACGGCGACGACTGCGACGACTGAAAGCACGACCGGAAAAAAGAAGAGGTCGGCCCTGAGTGACCAAGAGAAGAGAGAAAGAGGGCAAGGATGGAGGGCACGGAGCGGGTTCGAAGGTTTCAGTCAGGAAAGAGGGGAAAAATCCCTCGCCCAGTAGTGAATTAGTGCACTTGGCCTCTCTCAAACTAATGACTGTTAAATAAATAACTAAATACGTATGTAAAATGTATTAAATCAGCACAAAGGAAAAAGAGAAATAACAATGTTAATGCACATTATGGTACAGAAAATAACATCAAGCAGTCCGAACAACTACTGTAAAATAATCCAGCTGATGACCAAGTCTGACAGTGGTTAACCTTTTCTAGACACTGTTTCCATGACAACTGACTCAAAGTTGTGGTTGTATAATAAACGAATGAATGGTGGAGCTGTATTAGAATATTTAATAATTACAAATACTGCGGCATTATCAGATAGCATGAGCAGAAGACTGATACTAATAAACTTGTTAATACAGCAGGATTATTGTTGTTTGAGCAACAATCAAGGAATTCTGTGGCTCCGTGTTTTGTTATTTCCCGTCCGACTGAGTAGAAGCGGAATTATTTTTGGATTTGTATTTTAGCAAACATCTTCTCACACGATCAGCATTCATCTGGAGTTAATGCTGATTCCTTCATCAAAACAAAGAACACAAATCTCAAATAATAGCTGCCCCGTTTGACCTGTTTTCTGTAATGCAGTTGGAGTTTTACTAGTTTCCTTTTTGATTTTGACGCACTATTTTGCACAATAACGGTGTTACTCCAACTTTCTCTCCAGAAGGAAGCGGGTTCACATCCCTGGTCAAACGGCTCTGTTTTCAGTCATCAGAGTGAAAGGATTCATCCAGCCTTCAAGACATTCTGTGTGTGTGTGTGTGTGTGTGTGTGTGTGTGTGTGTGTGTGTGTGTGTGTGTGTGTGTGTGTGTGTGTGTGTGTGTGTGTGTGTGAGAGGTTAAATTAACAGGCCACGCTTTAGTGACCTCCTGGTCTTCTGTGAATAATTTATTGCCTCTTCCTGATTGGACGGAGCTCAGGGACATCACACACGACCACGTCTGAGCTGTCCGACGTCATTAATGAGCATCGCTGCTCCTTCGTTTAGCCACGTTGCCTCAATGCCACCCAACGGCCTCGCTTGTTTGTGATCTTTGTGATCTTCGAAATCTTATTTGTAAGTGGGAAGCAAAAGAAATCCAGCATCTGCCAAATCAAGGCTTGGGTTCTGAGTGGGGACACTGGGGACGTCTCTTGGGTTCTATTAACGTTCTCTAATCTCAGAGATCAGATGGAAGACCGTATATATTTTAATATTAATATAACCTGTCTCAATCCTTTGTAACTTCAAATTCTGGCTCCTCTACTTAATCTGGAGGCCGTTCCTCACAGCAATCTTCTCCACGGTGGTCTTCTTCTCACCAACAAGACTCACTTTCATACTTTATGATCGTCTTCATCCAAAGTCCTGCTGGCAGCAAAACATCAAAGCAGCACCGTGTCAACGTTTGCAGAGTTACAACTGATATCGTGCACGGGGGGGGGGGGGGGGGGGGGGGGGGTCTGCATTCAATCAGCACTTCAGCTGACATCGATGGTTTAAAAGTTAAAACCCTCTGAAATAAACTATCATCACAAACGATCAAGAATCCCCTGGAGAGCAGCCGCAGCCCCGACGTCTACAGTAGATCCATGTTCCACATCCAGCTGTGGCACGTCGTGCACGTTCCAGGGCTGCTTTCATTCAATATTCATAGAATATTCACGCTACTGTATCTTGGCACTTGCTTAAGATATTTTGAATCAGCATTATCACCAAATTTAAAAGAAAAATAGTTTTTTGGGCTCAGTTTGTGAGTTTATGACCTTCTTTTAAAATAAATCCATGTAAGTAATGTTGATTTTTTCTTATACATGCTTCACCGTTAGGCATTAAGTTAAATCCAGACTACTTCAAAGTTGAAGATTATTTATAAAAGGTAGGTATAAAAGGTAATTTGCAACTTTAACGCGCATGTTTGCAATGATTTGCTGCATGAATATGTGAGTAGTACAGATCACGGTTAAAGTTATGGGGGAAAAAATTACCCTAAATTCGAGGCGAAGATGAATACCCTTCATCATTTACAAGAAAGGAGGAATATCTGGACTCTCATGACTCCAAATATCATTTAAATGAACTTCCGTGTGGGGATGGGCTGACTCACAGGGGTGTCGGTCGGCTTCATCAGCATGCTGAACTCACATTGCTCAGCCGTCATCATCATTATTCTGCTTCTTGTTCAAACAGTTAATTGTGATGTCATCTGCAGCTGAATATTCCTTATCAGTTTTCCAAGGAACATTAAACTATGACTCAGATGTGAATCTGAGGTAGACTTTGGAAC
The DNA here is from genome assembly GCF_901000725.2 of Takifugu rubripes. Lineage (NCBI taxonomy): Eukaryota > Metazoa > Chordata > Actinopteri > Tetraodontiformes > Tetraodontidae > Takifugu > Takifugu rubripes. The sequence goes on along the minus strand of NC_042301.1, from coordinate 16,400,730 downwards.
GCTCGCTGGTCTGGTCTGCTTTGCATTTCATTGTGCACGAGCCTCTGGGTGTATAGAGATACAAATATAAAGTCCTCAAATGTAATAACCCACCCTCTTTCTAAAGTTCAATGAGGGTGCTTCTCTGCCAGAGTTATTGAACCATAAAACCAGATAACCAGGTGAGAGGTGCCACCGTGCCACCTTTACTTAGAGAAGTCTTCAGCACTGCCACCAACAACGTACAGAGAAAATGTGAATATACAAATGCTGAAATAATCTGCATATATTGGATAGTTGAGATTAGATGCTAGATGGGCTTTTTGTTTTAGGTTTAAGTCTGGAGCGTGGACGCCACTCAAATTTTATATTAACAGCGCCCTCTGCAGGCTATAAAGGCGAACTACAGCATACCGATTCTACCACGTGAACGTCACTGTATCCGTGTGTGTTTGTGTGCGTGTGTGTGTGCGTGTGCGCGCGCGTATATGCACACAAACTGGTACTGATTGAGGTTTGACTTCTGCAATACATCTATATTACTATATTTTACATCTATATCAAATCTAATAATGTTTATTTATATAGTGTCTGTTATTAGTGACAAAATTGTCTGTAGGCACTTTTCAGAAACCCAAAGCCAGACCCCAACAGACCACAAACAAGATGCTATTTTTTCTTTACAGATGTTAAAGTAAATGAAGTAAATATGTTGTCTTTGCAGATGACCATGAGTAGTAAAATCTAAGCGTCACACATTCAAAAGTTCAGCCAAGAAACAGCAAACAGATGGAAAAAACAAAAATAGAAAAGTTTGAGGCAGAACTAATAAAGTCAAGTCGATTTCTTTGTCTTTTCCTGCCCCTTATTAGCAGGTATTATCACACATAGTGACAATAGTCCCCAGAGCTCATCACTAATGATCAGTCTTCATTATTTACGTCATCATTTATTGTGGCTGCAAAAAAATGTGCAACGAAGAGCTTTTAGTAGAGCATTAACTGTAACAAAAAAGAAACTAATGTCTGTTTAGTCACAATTAAAAATGAATTTAAAAGAAAAAAAGGCAGAAGAATGTGCCTCACTGGCTCAGCGATCCTTTAAATCAGTAAAATTTCACTGTTACATACAAAAGGAAGTGAGGAAATTCTCTTTCCTGTCCTTTTGATCCACTGATAAACTTCAATAAAGTACAAACACAAAGAGAGAGAGGGTGATAGAGAGAGGATCAATGGACAGGCTGGATTGGGGTCGTGAACGTGGTTAGAGAGTTCCATAAAGGAGATCTGGGTGCTGCTTCTGTGGCCCATTCCTGCAAAAAAAAAGGTAGTAAAGATGCTACTGCGAGAAATAATTCATGAGATAAAAATAATAGAAAACATTAGATATGGGCTTTAAAAGTCTCCATGAGAGCAAGAGTCACTCGTGATAATGAAGATTAGTTCTCTTCTCTGAGGAACTGAGGCTGCTGGAGGTTAGTTCGCAGGTTAAAAAAAAAAGTTCTACCATTTGCCAAAAACGAGAGGAAAACCTGCTTTTGGGCAGTTTTGTCCAGAACAAACATTATTCTGGGACAGATAAATGGAAATGACGGCAGAACACTGCGAAGCCTGGAACCCCTCTGATCAAATGTGTGTTTGATGCTGTCGCACCTTCACCATGGCTGCTTTAACCCCCCCCACCATCTGTCGTTCCTGTCCTCCTAGCAGCTGCCTACAACAGAGAGGGGAGACTTCTCACCACGGCGAGCGCCCCTTCAAGCTGCTGAGCGAACGCCGAGAAGTGAACGCATCATCCGCGCCGTCGCACGCGCAACACCGCTAATGAGGCGCTTTGAGCATCAGCAGCAGGCGGCTTCATTTGGTGGGGGCAGGGTGCATAGTGTTCATATCAGCGTGCATATTTGTGTAGGTGTGTTTACAGCAGAGGAAGAGGAATGTTTACATAGTTCCTCACGTACAGGAGAAACACCAGGGTGAGAGAAGAGGAGGGAGAAGAGGACAGGAAGAACAACCTCAACCTCAAAGTTTCCGTTTTAAAGAATTCTAAAGAAAGACGTTTACCTGAGATGTGAAACTTTCTCGCCTGCCTGGAAGGTCTGCAAGCACAGATGTGGCGTGAGTCACTCGCAGCTTTGCTGTCTTTACGCAGCCAACAATAAATAGAAGAGACGTACCAACAACGTTGTCCCGGCCATGAAGACGAGACCAAAACTTTGCATCTTGTCTGAAACAGAAGCACAAAACATGATCTGAATTTCAATCCGTCAGTTTGACTGAACTGTTTGACCAGAGCCAAATTCTTTTGAAGATATTCAAGTCTGCTTGTTCTGTCAGTGACTCCTCTCCTCCTCTGATTCTTCTCACTGCAGTTAGCTTCACCGTCTGGCTTGTTGTCCGATAGCAGCTCATGCACCTCGCTAACCAATGAACGTTCACTAAGTCTCTTTCCTCCCCCCTCCATCATCCCTCCTGACTAAACTGACTCTGACACGGTTGACTTGTGCTGCTCAGGTCAACTGCTGGGATAACATCAAGTCTTCCTTCTGTATTTCAACATGCTACCGTAGCTACCGTTAGCTCATTAAGATGGCGGCTTAGGTGACGTGCCATGGCAGGAGCACCATATGAGAGGAGGAGACTCAAGGTTACAATGACTGTCTTCATCCAATGATTTCAGTGAACGTTTTAAAACAAGGAAAAGAGAAAGAAAATAGTACCTTTGCTTCTTTTCCTTTGCCGCTGCTTTAGCTTTGAAAGGGACAGGAGAGAAAATGACGTATGTCACAGGAAGGACATCACGATGGCATCAAAACGTTAAAGCCGAAGCTCCCTGATACCTTTTCTGTGCACGACCATAGCCACAACTAGCACTGAGCAGAGGATCAACGTGACAGCAGAGAAAGAGCCCAGGACAAGGGGCCAGTCCACGGCAGACTCATCTGCACACAGGTGACAGGCAGACAAGCATGTGGTCAGACAGCCATGATGGAACCCGGCTCTAACGCTACGGGACAGTACCTGAGGGCGACCGGGGGGGAAATCCTGAAAGCACATTAAAATAATCCAATTCTGAATACTAGTTGCACTCCATTTATGGGGACAATACACATGCTTTCATGGTTTACCTCTGGTTATAACCAACGGAACACTGCGGCCAGAGTGGCTCCAGGTCTTTCCCAGTAGCACTCTGTACTGGCACCAGTATAAGCCTTCAGACATGTCCTGCACTGGAATAGAGAAGGAGACCTGATGGTGGATACGCTCAGCGCTGTGCGTGGCAACGGGAGGCTGGTCGTTGCCCAGGTACAGAGAGAACACTGCACCAGGGTACGAGGGAGAGCCAGCACACAGCAAACGCCACACCTCTTTCTGCCGCTGGAGGACGAGCGTCGGCGTGGGCAACGGGTCTGTGGACAGTGCAGCTGTCACGGTGATGTGCACACTAACGAGGCAGGAAAAGGGATCTTTGCTCTCACCTTTAACGACGATCCAAATCTTGTTACTGACGGTTGAATTAACCAAACCCTGCTTTTTAGTGACCTGGTAGAGGCAGGCGTACTCGCCCCCCTCCTGCCCCTCCACTGGCCCCACGCTGAAGACCCCCGGCTGGAGATGAGGAGAGGACACCTGACCGGCCGGAGGTTGGGGGACAGCGGATGTCAGTCCGGTTCTCTCCTCAGTCCGCAGCAGAAAGAAGGTAATGGGTTTGTTGTAATTCCGAGACTGCTGTTGGGACTGTGGAGGGGGGGAGGGCATGGAGCAGCGGAAGGAGAGCACATCTCCATGTGCTACTACACTGGAGGAGGGCTGCACCGACAGGACCGGGGCAGGGAGAACGGGGGTGAACCGGGTGGGGTCTGGAGAAAATGAGGGGAAAAAAGGGTTTAGCTTCATGTCTCGTCTGTTAGGACATCGACACCACCAAACCTTGTTCTTGTCACTTTCTACCACAGTCTACCATTTTCGTGGTTGAACTCGCTGCGACAAATATGGAAGTGGTGAGTTCACACCTGTGTGTGTGTGTGTGTGTGTGTGTGTGTGTGTGTGTGTGTGTGTCCTCACATATACAACAAATGAAGTACCAAAAATCCTCATTCGAGACAATTTCCCTGGGTCCAGCAACTTCAAAAGACTGTTAGAGGGTTGAGCCATGGTTTGAACTTGGAGGGTTGAATCAGGTTTATGGGTTAGGCAGTCAATTGTAAGGATTAGGGTTGGGAGCTGGGGAATGTATTATATCAATGAAAGTCCCCACAAAGATAGGAATATGTGTGCGTGTTTCATGCAGGGCAGGATGTGGCTACCCCTGCACACACACACACACACACACACACACACTGAGCGGAGGACAAAAGGAGACCACAGAGCGCACCTACAAGCTGTGGTGTCATTTTTAGGCTGAGAGAAGCGGAAGGGTGTGTTTATTATTTTACCCCAGACGGAGAACGACTGGTTAACAGATTAACGTAACAAAAGCTTTGTGACGCTTTGAGTCACTCGTGGAGCAACAGACGGCAGCATCTCTCTGTCTGCATGTAACATTCAGACAGACTGATTTTTATCCAAGAGGTTTAGAGGATACAAATAAAATATTATAGGCACCTTTTTGCCGCTCTGGCTGCAAATATGGACTAAAGGCGCTGTAGCGACCGTCTTTGCTCTTGTACAGACAGCAGAAGAGTTCAAACTGGGCTGAATCCCCTTGCAAAAGCCTCACAGAGAAGTAGACCTTTTCCGCCCCGGACTGCAGCTCCTGGGAGTCCACCTGAGTGGAAATGGAAGGAACGAGACACAAAGAAGTCAAAGTCTGGGGTCCGAATCGCCGTGAGGGATACACACACGGAGAAAGTCACGCACGGTTGAGGATACCTTCGCATCATATCGGTACAACATGAAGAGGACCCCCTGCTGTCCCTGTGGGGCCCTGCAGGCCAGCACCACCGCATCCTCTGACCTCGAATAGATGCTGAGTTCAGGTGCTGGAAGCGCAGGAGAGGAAGTGGAAGCCGATAGTCCTCCTGGCCAAGACAGACAAAGGTGTTGAATGGAGCCTCACACACTCCTGAAGCAGAACACAGCGTTAAAAAGCAAAAACTTCAATGTGTGTTACATTTCCACACAAAAAACGCTGCTTCACCCATGATGACATTTCCTCTCCTGTTGTGTTTGCCACACAGACGCAGCTGTTAATCCCCTTTTTTTTTTTAGCCACTTCTGAAATCAGCGAGTATTGAAGTGGACCGATACGTACCCCGCAGGCGCACAGAGGTCAGCAGGAGGGTAGAGATCCACAGCCAATGTTCCGTCCCCACAAGCTGCATCTTTGACAGAAAACGACTGAATGGTTGGAGTGAAAGAGCGCCCGGCAGCCAGGACCTGCTCTCTCTCTCTCTCTCTCTGTTTTCTTAATACGTTTTACATCCTCTTGAAGACAGAGCAGTGAGGGAAGTAGAAACTATAAACACATTTCCTTTTTTAGAGTCCACCGGCTCAGCAGCATTTAATACCACAAACCTCGCTGACACACCTGAACTGACAGTGTTTAGATGTAGGTTTGTGCTGAATTATGGTCTGTCAGGGGTAAAGCTTGTCTGACTACTAACTCTTAAACCAATAGATTTCATCGCACATTTTCTCTTGGTTTAAATGTTCACAAATTCTCCACACTATATTATTGTAATGTAAATATCTACACATACATAGAGGAAGTATGCGCGTGTCTATGTTGAGCCAATCAGATTTACCTGCCTCAAAAGAGAATTTTAGAGAATTTGGGTTTCGTATGGAGCCCTTAAATATTGCGTACTCTCATTGACTTTATATGCTTTATAAAAAACTTCACATCAACATTCACATCGATTCTGGACAAGGTCTGGTAGCAAAATGAATTTCTTTTGAGAAAACAGGTTTGTCTTTTATTTAAACCCCCTGTGAATGACTTAGGAATGATGCTTTGATGTTTGTGAGCCTTCACAGCTGCTCTCATGGTGCTTCAGCTCCACCGTGTGTGTAGGTGTTTAACAACCTCAGGGAAGCTGCCGAGATGTGAGGGCAGTGAAACACGGACTCAAAACTGGACAAGTGGACCTCCAGCTGTATTCAGACAGAAACGCAGCTCAGAAATGTTTGGTTTTTTATTCCTTTCAGTGCGTAACAGAGAGACATCCAGTAGAGACAGTCAGCAGGTGAAAACGTATCGAACCAGCCGATCATTCACGCCAAGCGTCCTCCCGGGTCCAGAGGAGAGGATAAGAGCAAAGTGTCTGGACAAAGAGGAAGAACAAGCACATAAAACTTCAGCATCTGCACGCAGAAACGCCCAGAAGCTGAATATGGAAGGATTCCGTTTTTAAAATGGGCTGAATCCGAACAAAGAAAAACGGGAAAGTATTTACAGAGAGGATCTGGTGTCCGGGGACGAGCACAGGCAGAACGATGCACCGCTGGATCGTTGCATTGCCCTGTAATAAGACATTAATACGCTAAATATAAACTGCTCAAACCTCATTGACAAAAGCAAAACTGTTTAAAAGGATTACCGGCAGGTAGTTGGCTCAAAACTCCCGAGCGAGTCAGCTTGGTGTTGCCCGCCACGGCTACGTGCTCGGCCGGACTCTCGGTCTCATCCAAGATCTGCGACTGCAGCTGGTGGAAGACAAAGAAAAGGTCTTAATGTGGGTCTTTGAGATCAGATCATCAGGCCGTACAAAGCCTAGCGAAGACTCACACCCTTGAGGCTCTTCTTGGCTGGAGCCTGATGCACTTTTCCGTTTCGTCTGCTTGGCTTCCCAGGAAAAAGGGAATGACCTATGGAAAAATGTAAACATGTCTAAAGTGGATCAAGACAGTAAATGGGCACAAACATCAAGTAAAAGAAGAGCATACCCAAGACCAGCCGCCCATGGTCGTCCCACTGCATCTCCACGTCCGCAGGCACAATCTCGCTGTACCGCTCCACGGCGCTTTTGTTCTTTTCCATATTGTGGTGGTGAAGAAGATTTCTTTGTAGAAATAAATGCGTTGAGGGCGTCATCGTCTTCAGAGAGTTGTTCTTTTCTCTCACCCACAAAAACAGCTGCTCCACACGCCGGCTGCTGACAGAACCCACCAGCTCGGGCACGAGCTCCAGCTGTCTCAGAAGGTCCATTTGGGCCTCGCTCGTGCCGCTCAAGGACAAATGCTGCGAGCACCCAGTGAGTGGGTGGCCGGCCGTGTCAGACGGCATCTTAGGACTCTTCAGCCAAGGCAAGTTTACATGAACGCTGCCGTCTGAGACCTGCTTGATGTTCTGTGGGGTCGGATCCAGTAACCTTCCTTGGAAAAGCCCAAAGATTCCAGGCTGCCTGCGGTTGGCGTGCAGAGCCAGAGCGCCCGCATAGTCACAGACCGTTACGTTGGGGAAGTGTTTCCATGACAGTAAAAGATCAACAAAGTCGCGCGGACTCTCTGTTCTAAGGTTGAATTTCAATGAATACACAATCCCACATGGACACGTGATCACAGCCCAATTACCTGGAAGACAACAGAGAACATCTTAGCATGAATAAGATTATATTGACATTTTTAGCATTTATGTTGAACCTGTATAGCTACGAAAAGATGCTGTCACAATTGCAACACAACGGAATGTATTGAGGTAAAACCACCTTTAACTACCCTAACTAACCACTGTGTCACTTACCGGAGGCCCCCCACACCTTCTCCAACAGTTTGTTGTAGATGGCTCTATTTGACATCTTCTTCCACAGCCTGACCACGAGCTCCATCTTGGAGCCGTGGTTATCCACGCCACACTGTTCGCACAGTGTCCTGACTTCCTCTACCTGTTGTGGACAAACATTAAGGTCAGTGCTGTCGATGATCATATTGCTAATAAAGCCTAGGTGTGTTTTTAGTCAGTGGATTTTGCATCAACTAATTCACCTTCAGGTTCCCAAGCGCATCAGTTAGCCGCTCTTCATCAACAGGCTCATCTTCCTCTGAACCGCCGGGGAGTTTATTTTTTTCAAACTCGGTGTTCAAGACTAAATTTGACCGTCTGGTGTGTGAGCCGATCCACGGGGACCAGTGGTGGTAGCTGAGCGGCACAACAAAAGGGTTCTTCCGACCAGCTTGGTGAGCAGATGTGACCATCAGACATGGATAGTTTTCACTCTCAAAATCACTCGTTCCAACTGCTCGTTTGTTTTTAAATCACTTACACGCAATGAAACCGTGACTGATCATTTCTGTGGCCACAGCACCCCAAAAAGTGACAATGTCCACGCGACCATCGTAGTCCTCGGGAGCGCTCTGAAGGTCGCACACTGGTAAAAGAATAGCTGGTCGTTCATTGCACAACTTTTTAAATTGAAAACAACAAAATAACTAAGCAGGGTTAAGATTATGTTCACGTTTGAATGACCTGTCAACTCACCCGGCACATCGAAGACGCCGTTCTTGTGAACATCCATGACAACAACAGCTGGGCTGTATCCACATGATACACAACTATACGTGTAGTCGTGGTTGCTAAGGGCCTCGAAGTGAAGATAGGCCTGAAGAACCCTCTCCTCTGGTGGAAAGGACACCCCCTCTGTTGCCTCGATGATTTGGATGATTTTACTGATCTCCACACCTGTCTGAAAAAATGATCAGAAACGGGAGCAACCTGTTATTTCAAAATGTAAGTCACACTTGTTGTTTTACAGGAATGCTCAATAACGACTTAACGTCATCCTTTTTTGAGCAAACTCCTGCCTAATGTAGAACAAGCCCTTTTGAATGACATGCTGTCACCTGTAAAGCGTTCCTAAATATCAGGCACAAGTGCAGCGACAGGAGTATGTGGTCGTCAAAGTTATGGAAGCCATCCTCCCACTCCTGATACCTGTACATCAGGCCACAGTTCAGACACGACCTCCTGTACGTCGATATCCCTAAAAACAGCCCAAACATGGTCATCGCCTGCATGTCATTGAAGATGAGCTCACTTACAGGACAGAAAGGACCGTGGTGGTACCAACCTTCCACCGCGCCCGTGCTTGTCAGGATCTTCCCTTCTGACGTGACCAGCTGTTGGTCACTCAGCGTGTATTCACATTCCGCACAGTTGGTTTCCTTCGGGATCAGGTGCTTGGGAAAGCTGTCCTGTGTTTTTCCCTCTCTTGACAGCTCGATGAGAGCCTGAGGTAGTTCTGCTGGGAGCGTTTTATTGGTGAGCAGATAGTTCAGCATCCTCCCAATAGTTTTATCGTCTGGTGGATAAGCGTCTTCTTTACATTCACTTGGATTTCCAGCGGTGGCGTTCCGGGGTGGGTTGGTTGTCTCCGGGCACCTCGCCTTCTGAAAAAGCTCCCTCTTTGTGGCAAAGAGATGCCATTTGGCAACACCTTTGTGTTTGCATGGCTGTCTTTCTACACAGCAGGGACAATGCCAGCTGTTCTCTTGTGTGTCATAGGATACAATCACTCTTCCCAGCCTACTGTAGTACGTAATAATTGGCTCATAAACAGAAATGTGTATATGTGATGGCGGCCCCCCAACAGTCAGCTGCACAGACAGGGGCACGCCCTCTGCATCTGCCTTTTGTTGACAACGCAGCAGACTGGCCTTGGACTCCTCACCAAACCATTTATTCTCCACCATTGTTTCTAATGTCCCTTCTGTCAGTGTGACAATTTGATTGTGAGGACATGGGCAGTAGAATAAAGAGCCTATATGGTGGCACTCATAAAGCAGCATCCCACTCCTTAGAGCCAGGTCACTGTTGAGACGACACTGCTCCACTTCACACATTACCTTCTGCGTCGCCCCCCTGCTGTTCTTTACTACATGAATGGGTGTTCCTGAACCACAGAACGATTCCTCGACTGCAAACACACCATTTGTGGCATCCACACACTCGCAGTTCAAAAATCTGTCTTTGGACACTGTCTCAAAGTGAAATGTGTGTTTCCTCTTGCAGTGTGTCTTGAAGTTTTTTTTGTATAGTTTCACTCGGCAGTGAGGACAAGTGATTAAGAATTTACTCGGATTTAACTGTATAGTGTGGCATGCTGGTGATGTGTGAGGGATCTCTGAGTACTTTCCCAGGACCTGTGCATGCTCTATGGGGGTCTGTGGGTGCTCTGGTGGAGCCTCGGGATGCACCACAGGGACCTCAGGTACCTCCATAGGAGCTTCAGGATGCTCCATAGGAGCTTCAGGATGCTCCATAGGAGCTTCAAGATGCTTCATAGGAGCTTTAGGATGCTCCATAGGAGCTTCAGGATGCTCCATAGGAGCTTCAGGATGCTTCATAGGAGCCACTGGATGCTTCATGGGGCCCTCTGGGTGCTCCACATCAGCTACAGCGTGCTCCTGCTCCTGATGGAAGGCTAAATGCTTGACAAACTGCGATCTGTTGACTATTGTTGCTGCACAATAGCAGCAATGAAAATGTGATACGCTACGGCAACTTAAGCCACACTTGATCACTGTGAATTCTGAAAGAGACAAATGAAAGAAATAAAATGCTCACTTTAAAAACATATAGATAATGTACAAAAGAAATGAGTAATGTGGACGATAAGCACCTCTGTGTTTGACTGAAGAGTGTCCTTTGATATGGTAGTCGATTATATATTTTGCACCCTTGTACTTACAGTACGGACAGTGGAAAAGTCCACTGAATTTCTTGGCTGTTGGAATGTCACCGTCAGCGAGCACGCTGATGTGTCTCTACATATGAATATATAGGTTAATATAGGTTAAAGGCATGGCAATTAGGCACCGGAAAGACAAAAACACCAGCAATGTTTTCCTCCACCAACACAGCAAATGTAGCAAAACCATCGAAGTCCATCTACTACCGACACGGTGTAAAATTGCTTTATCATAAAATTAAATTGCTTTCTCATAAATTAAATTGCTTTATCATGCCACTTGCGCCCTTATCCTTCAATCACAAATGTTAAAATAGAACAGGAGAACCAAAAATGAAAGACTTGCTTACCTTCATATCGACATATGTAAACAACTTCTTCTTCGCTCTACTGCTTTTCTTCTTCTACGGCTCAATGTGTGCGAGTGTGGGGGCGGGCTCGAATGGTTGAGCCCCGCCCACGTTGAGCCCCGCCCCGTTTGTATACCGCAGCCAGGGGCTTCTCGATGTCGTCATCGCAGGGTAGCGTCATGGCAGCAGACTGAGAGGAAGAGTGAAACTAAGGATAAATGATGCGGCCTTTTGTTTAAGGAACCTAAAATGGTGTTTGGCTGATGATTCAGGAGACTCATCTTTAATGAACGCAGGTGAATGTCTCTTATTCTGGGATTATCAACGAGGATGCTGCTGGTCACTGATGACGTCCCGGGGAACTTCTTCGTTGGGAATAAGTTGATTTGATGCAGTTTATAGATTTTTCTTTGCATGTTTGAGAAGTGATCCAGACTATACAAACCTCGATTAAATAGAATCTCCTGGGTAAACACGTGAACCATTTGCACAGTTGAACAGTGACCTCATGTGCTCATATTACAAACTGGTATTAATGGGATGGAGGAAGGACTTAATGAGAACAAAATAATGTTAAAATCTAATTTCCCCTGAATTGAATATAGAAGCTCTCTCCCTCCAAAGGTCTTGAGTCTATTTTCTCTCTGGCTGTAGCTACACTTTATCGCCACTAGAGGGAGGTATTGACGAGGAACTCAGCATCACGTCCGACCTCGCCAATAAATTCCACACAGGTTTTAGAACAGCTGAAGTTTATTAAATCATTACTAGATTTCAGCCTTTACTCTTTCCTTCTTTCTTAAAAATGTTTTCTGAAAATCATCTTTGGGTTATATTCAACAAGATAATTCTATAGCTTCAAATCTAAATATTTGCAGTGTAGTTTACACCAATACTCTTTGTAAGAACGTTTTAATAACGTGTTCATTTCTAATTACTTAACCTTTTTTTGAATGCTGGTTCAGTTGCATGGGTGAATGATTGAAAACATGCTTATAGTTTTCATTAAGCCCAAAGTTAAAGTTTTATCCACATTTCCATTCTTTTAGTTTCTTGCATTTTCCTTTCTTTGAATCCTTTTACAGAGCCATAGTCCTGTTTTTAATCCAATTTATATTCATCATTAATCACCTCTCACCACACTGAGCGATCGCGCTTTCAGAAGAAACACGCTTTATTATAATTGACTGAACTCAAATGGAGACTCTATATCCAGACATGGATCAATTACTTCTCAAAGGGGAGGACGTGATCTTAGCACATGGCCCAGGCTTCTTCTGTATCATGCATTTAAATGGGAGCTCTTGCTGCTCAGAATGGAGAGGGCATCGTCTCTCCTTAGCTTTTCAATGTCTTCTCTTTGTCTTTCCGCTCTAATATTGACATTCTCTTTTCTCTAAACCTGAACAGCACTTTCAGAGTAGATATAATTATGTTTTTACGATTTCTTCCTCGCAGTGAGGCAAGCATTGGCTGACGAGCCCATCCTGCATCGTGATGCGTATTAAGAACTTATTTTATCTTTATCTTATTTCATCTACTGCAACACACTATGTTGAGCCTTAGTTTTCATCTTCTTTCTGCTCTGTCACTGCACCTCGTTTCTTTCCAATCAGGGTTAGGGTTAGAATGAGTTTTCCCAGGAGGTGAAGGATTTCACATTCAGCTGAGATTTACGGCCGTTTAAGCGTAGATTTGCTGCCCACTCTAGTTTAGTCTCGCCGCGCCTTCAGTCTCTGGGATTCTCCCATCGTCTCCACTGTGACACACGTGAGGTCACTTCTTTCAGGCCGTTTCACACCCGTGTTGTTGAAACCGATCGTGGCTCGAGAGGGTGGAAAACCTCGAATTAAAATGCATTTGGACATGAACTCACATGCTGCAGTTTTCCTCCACACCAAAAAGAGTGTTTAAAGCTGCTCCTCCTGCACACACACACACACACACACACACACACACTCCTTTTCCATTGTCCACCTGGTATCACTATAAAGACATACATGAGTTGCTCTCCACAATTCGCTGCACTTATTGTCTATATTATGTGGGTTTTTTTTTAAAAGGAAATATTTTAAAATGACTGAGGCCAAGATCTTGAACTTTTGCACCATTTGTGCTTCTACATAGCCCTCATATCACCACAGTCATATTAAGTATAGTTTCAGTATAGTTATAGTACATTTGTGTGTTTTTGTGACTCTTCCTGTTACATTTGGATCTTTTTCAACGCCTTTTTTAATGGAAGAAAGTAACATTCATTGATCAGTGTTTCACTGCAGGTTGGGGTTGAGAAGAAAGTCTGCCTGATGGAGATGTGAAGTCCAGGGACGAAGAGACCCTGAAGAGGGGATCTCCATCTCACCACGAGGTCCTAAATGTCGAGAAACACTCCACCGTTCGAGGATTCGAGCTGTAACGTAATAAAGCTTGAATGAGCGACCAAAGCTGCCTGACCTTGACAACCATTCGGGCTCTCATTCATGTGAATTTAGAAGAGCCAATTCCAATATCCCCAAAGTTCCTGTCTATGGACAGTGGGAGGAGGCTTCAGTAGCCTGAGGGAAGAATGGGGGGGATTCGAACCCAAGATGTACTTGCTGTGAGGCAACAACGCTAATGCCAGGCAATAATATATAATATAAGTTTCAAGAGCTGAGAAGGCAGAACTCATCATGCTAACCACACCCTCCTGTCTTTTTTAAACCCTACTCACCTGTCTACTCTCTCCTCTCCCGCATCAATCACACGCGCTTCCCTTCCTAATGCTTCACGACTGTATCTTCTTCTCTTGACGTTTTTATCACTATTCTCCTCACATTTTCAAGGACATCAATAACTCTTTTTGACTCGTCTCGTCTCTTCCGAGAGGAGCTGAGGAGCTTCCAGAAACTCATCCTTATGAAGAGACAACTGCTTAAAAAAACAAAGGGAACGTGAACCTCAAAGTCAATCATCCTCCAACGATACAAATCTATCAACATCTTAGCAAACTATGAAAGAATCATCTTGACTTGCTCTTGTCCACACGGGAAAGACCACAGACGTTAGGACAGGCAGTCATGAAGACAGCTATTAAAGGACCTCACCTTCACGCTCGTGTGCCTCTAGTGCGCACGAGGGTCACATTGGGGCCTCAAACCGTTCACGCCGCAGTGTTGAAGGTCGCATCTATAAACGGTGAGCAGCCACGTAGAGGAAACAGACCTGGGAACCAACCCGAGAGCTTCCACATTCTCATTTTCCTTTATCCTCATGTGAAGCAAACGTGTGCTGACTTCAGAGAATCAGGGCAACGCACTTTCACATGGTTCGGCATCTGCGCTCCGGTGTTTATTCGACTCAGTGAGCCGTCTGTCGGAGCAGATGCTCCCATGCACAGCAGCACGCCGGGCAGCGGAGAATGGAATCAAACTGTGGCCATGGAATCCTTGGAGCTGAGTTCCTCAGCCATGATCCCAGTGTAGCAGGCACAAGGAGGCCTTTCCTGTACAGATGCAGCAAAGCAGTCCCAAATGTGATGGATTCTCCCTCACGTTTCACTTCTGGGAGGGGGTTTCTTTCCCCAGGAGCTTCATTTGAACATCTGTAAACAGCTTGTTGGTGCGCATTGCTAACGCGGCCCTTCTCGCGGTCCATGGGCGCCAGGGCTGCGCACTCTTTGAGCGTAAGAATTTGGCCCCAAACCAAGCACGGATTTGTCTCTCCGATTGTGGGAGCAGCTTTTCTTCTGCGAGTGTGGAGCAGAAAACCCATCTGCCAGCGTTCCCAGGCCTGCAGCTGCTGAGCGGCTTCAGCGGGGCGTGTCCGCTATCTGCCATGTTATGTCTCACCTTCATGTCGTCGTCTAACCTCAACGTGACCGTAGAGACCTGCTGAGTGGCTCTGCTGCTTCTGTCTGACCCAGTTAGTCAGTCAGAAGCTTGTAGACTGTGTGACATCTTTGCTGTCTGTATTTCTGCATCGATAGGACTGAAAGCTTGTCGTGATTCATTGATCTATAATCGCCTGTTCTTTCTCAATGTTGCCATAGTGATGTTAACCCCGGGCCCTCTGTAGCCGTGGGGCAGAAAGACGTGTCTTCGTTCAAATTTCAGTTTCATGAGTCTATTATGTCTTATTCAGAGAGTCTGTTTCAGATCTAAGCTGGTTATTCAGTTTCCTTTGGAGTAGCTGATGCAGGAACCCCTGATTGTCTCCACAGGTCCGATCACACAATGTTGGCTCAGGAACATTCTGAAAACCTTCACACCCCAAACCCTGGAGCCTAACACATAGTTTCTTTTCCCCATCATCTTTCTCCCTCTTCTCTCTTTAGAGCCAAAATGGACAGACACATTGGAAATTACAGTACTCAAGAAGTGCATGTTAATTTGGTCACAGTTTTTAGACAATTGTTTGTCTTCTTTTGGTTTATGTATTTATGCCTCAGGAAAAGACACGGTGGAGGAATATTGAAATATATTTTTTCAATTTTCAGGTAATCCCACATATTTCCAGCATCTGTGTGAAGCCACGGCTGGAGTTCTGATCACTTGGAGCTTGTCTCTGTCTGTTTGAGCTGGCACACCTTGGCCTCACTCTGGAAAAGGTCCAGTGGTCCATAAAGCCAATCAGTGCAGCCTGTGTTGGCTCGGCTAGAGAAATGGCTGGTGGGAATGGAACGTTCCTAGTCCTATAAGATACACCCAGGCTTGTTATATCTGAAGCACCAGCACAGTAAAGCTGGAACGATGCAATAATGAAATCTCTCCCAGTCTCTGCCTTGCTGCTGGGTCACACACGGTCACCCTAAATCTCTCTGGATGTCTCGATTCCTTTTCCCTCCAAGCTTCCTTCAGCAGCAGCAGCAGCATGTCTTCCGTGTGCCGAATGAGCCACAACAGCGATGCAGAGCGAACAATAGCGATGACACGGTTGCCCGTTCAGCTGCGTGGCCTCTCCAGGAAGAGTGTCATTATTGCTTCCTGCCTACAGGTGTGCTTCAGCCTCACACAAGG
This sequence comes from Takifugu rubripes, assembly GCF_901000725.2. Lineage (NCBI taxonomy): Eukaryota > Metazoa > Chordata > Actinopteri > Tetraodontiformes > Tetraodontidae > Takifugu > Takifugu rubripes. The sequence goes on along the minus strand of NC_042301.1, from coordinate 16,384,777 downwards.
TGTGTGAGATGAAAAATATTTACATTTAGGTGATTTAATTAATGCTTTTGTCCAAAGCAACTTACAGCCAGAGAGGTCAGAGAAGAGGAAGACAAGTGAGAGGTCCAGGTTCCTTTCAGCATCTTTGCCAGGAATGAAATTCTTTGATTTGGAAATTCAGCACAAGCAAGTCTTAATGATTTCTTAAAATTATCCATCATGCAAATTAGAATCACTGCAAGGCTATTGAAGGGATCATGCTATCATAAACACAACAGTGTGGCTTTTATTCAATTGGGGCTTTAGATATTTGATTATGGATTATTTTTTGGCTGGAGTTCTTGAACATATTTAGTTCCACTGAATACAGCCCTTTAAAACCATTTTATTAGGATAAAATGTGTTTTTTAAAAAGAGTGGAAGGCATTGAATTGGAGGAGGGTATAATACTACACACCCCGACCACTCTACCAGATTACTCCAGATTAACAGGGGTCTGCCATCACACATAGATGAACACGCATCTTCATCTCTATGGATTAAATCTGAAAGAACGGGGTTGAAACAGATGGGTCCAACAGACCCATTAGATTTATAACTAACATCAAGGAATAAACTTGGACCGCCTGGTTCTGGGCCTCTTCCGGTCCTGGCAGGTGGCGTTATTGTGCCACACCTGAGATGTGGAACATGCCCAAGGTCTCAGCAGCTGTGCAGTTCAATTTCTCAGCATCTCTGAACAGCTGAAACGTTCTCGGATGTGTTTTAGCTTCAAAGGCCGACATAAACATTCCTGCCTGTATGCCGGCACCAATGTAGCCACTCTACCATAAAGCATTCAGGGAAAAGGGAGCTCAGAATACACCCAACACAGGGGTACCAGGTGATTCTAAATGCAGCTGACACATGGCTAAAGGGACTAATTTTTGGTTCAGTGTTAGTCACGCAGTAATATGTGGACACAGAATTTGCAGATATTCTATCATGCATCAGTAAGAATCAGCAAAAGCGGCTGCTGAGTAAATGTGGTTTATGAAAATGGCAGCATGGCAGCCAGTCAAATGGTGCAAGTGTTCACATTTCTCCTTTATTTCTCTCAAAACTGCATTTACAGGTAGCAAATGTTCCACAAATACGAGTCACAGTGAGCAGAGGCACAAAGCAAGAGTGACAAAACGCAAGACTGAAGAGAAATGTCATAAGGTCAAGCCCCTTCTTATCTGTATATCTCAGTGTCCCATAGTTTCACATGCATGTCTGCTATTTAGCATCCATATGGAACGTCTTTTACCATTAAAAAATGAGTGTGAAAATCTTAAAGTTATGAAGAAAAGAAAAGAAAAGTAAAAATCCCGTTATCTCACAACATATCTACAAAAGCCTCCTGACTCCTGAGGTATCGCCTCTGTTTGTGGAGCAGCCGGGACCACCCGCTGTGCAGCAGAACAACCAGCCCGGGTCAGCGACCCTGCTTCATCTCACATCATCAGCAGCTGTTTGTATCGCTACATGTCTGCACAGCCCGCTGGTGCTCGCTGGCTTAAGCTAACAGCAAGAATATCAACCAGCGGAAAGAAGAAGAAGATTCAGGTCTTCCAGGCGAGAAGTCAAACCTCTCTAAACAGGTCTAAAGAGGTCCAGTTGCCTCGGATCGGAACTATTAAATTCCAGAAGGGATTACACAGTGTTGCGGCTTCACAGGCCACGCCCTCTCACCAACATATTAAAAATGCATCAACTTCAATTCGGTGTTAATTTATGTACAAAAAAAACTACATTGCAAGAATAACACTGAAAGCAAAGGCTTCTGAATGTGACTGCTCGGGACATAACGTTGGTTCTAGAAGTTCTGGATGGTAAAAGAAGAGGGTAACATAGATAACGACCACTGGAAGGAGTCTTGCGCTCCCATTTGGCAACATAAGGAATCACAACAATCCTGCAACTTTCACGGGGACGCAGCCGGCAGTCTCGTGGAGCTAACAGAGGGCAAAGGTCAGCTTAGGTGAAATCTTTGAACACGGCTTCGATAAAGTTGGGAGCGGACATGAGGATGGTGAAGGTGCAGATGATGGAGAAAAGGGAGAAGGCCACCAGGCACAGCCGATCCACCACCGCCGCCGCAAACTTCCACTCGCTGCAGATGGCCTCGCCCTCGTCCTGCTCCCGGAAGCGCCTGGCTATGTATTGCACTTCCTCAAGGATCTGGGAAATTTCCGGGAGCTGCTCCAGCAGCAGCGAACGTGTCTGTTCCGAGCGGATGACGCTTGGGTCAGAGGCCGGTGGGAGGGTGGGGTTATCTAAGGCCAGCGCGTGGTAGCTGAAGTACAGGTTCATGTTCCCATTGGCTGTCGGGGCTGGAGCCTGTCCCGGGATAGTGGCCACCTGGATGGTGCTGGCACTGGCGTGGGGAGAGGGGTGAGAGTATTTGTGGTCAGGAGGCCGACTGGAAGCCACAGCTTGTTTATCCTCGCCCGGCTTCTTCATGCGGAGGAACCAAGCGCACCAGTTGAGTAGAACAACCCGAACCTGGAGGGCAAGAAGCATAAAACAGGAAAGCTCATGGAAGATAGGTCACCTGGGCAGGTGTTACATTTCAACCTGGGGCGAGACATTAAACAGGACGTTTATTAACTGCAGTGATTGAGGGGGACACCAAAGCTGCATATATATAAATGCATATTATGTCAAAGTCAAGCAGCCTCCTGGGGACCAAAACCACAATCCAAGAGGTGACATCAGCAACCACTGCAGCACCCTGCTGAGCACCTGCGTCTGTCATTGGGTTCATATTTTTAGATCCAATTGTTCGTATAACACATAAGGTGTTTAACCTTATTGATTTTTCCTGATCGTGTCTATAATTAACGCAGGTATTTGTTTTAAATACCTGCGTTAATTATAGACACAGTGATTTTAGATAAGTATGTCACCATGAGATGCTTTTAATTAAATATTTGTGGGTATGTGACCTAAAATAAAAGACGACAATCTTGAACCAGATCTGCCATCCTCGCAACTCTTTATATTTCAAGCAATTTATGACATCTGGCCACCTGAGGGTATTAAAAAAAGCCACTCGTGTCTTCGTTCATCAGGGATTTCTGTGGGGAAATGTGGGTGTGTGGTTGCATGTTGACTGGGTTGACCTTGAAACACAATGGAACAGGATGAGGCCCAAAACTAATCTGCCTTCTGATGGGATTGGCCTTTTTACATCATGTTTCCAAACCGAATCCCATTTTGATCCAAAACTATGCTAAACACAGGAAATACCTTAACAGGGGTGCGTTTGTCACAATGTCCTAGCTTCCAGATCCCTGTGCACTGCACTGTTTTGCCTTTTCACCTGTATCTAGCGGATGTTGACAGTACACATACCCATTTAGGCATCTTCCCGCCATGTGGATCGTGGTGGTGGAACTGAAGCACAAGGACCGTGACGACCACAGACAGGCCAACGATCATCATGGTGCTAGCGAAGTACTGAGCTAAACAGAAGCAAGAACACGAAGACAATTACAAAAAATGTTCTGTAAAAGCACCTTCAGCCAAAAGCACTTATGGGCAGTTTCTATCCTGTAAAGACGGAGCTGCATCCAAGGGCTGAGATGTTAGCGGGCTTGGATGTGCTGGGTTGCCAGACGATCCTCAGCTGTGCCCCCTCCCATTTCATGATTGGATACATTGTTTCTTATCAGCGCGACTTCATGCAATGAGCCCATCTGCTACAGTAATTGTGCTTGTTAAGAATAACAAATCAGGCTTATTCCAGAGGTATTTTATGCTTCCATGTCTATTCACAGACACTTTGACGTGCGCACTGCAGGGGCCCTGGATCGTGCCCAAACCCTTTTTATCAGTGAACTGGTTTTGCTTTCGTCCGTCTAAAATGAACAAATTGGCTGCTGGTAGGGACCAATTTATACCCTGAAAAATGTCCATATGTATTAAACATTAAGGTGAGGAGATGTCAGCACACAGCATAACGTGGCTGATAGCTATCCTAACTTATTTTTTATTTTCATTCACACTTTTAAAGCCATTTCATTGAGTGATAACAGTTACAGCCTTAAAACCCCCGAAAAAAGAAAGAAAAGGGTTCTTACCAATTAGAGGAACTGAGTCTGAAGTGGCAGGCATGATCTCTGCTACCAGCAACATGAAGACTGTTAGTGACAGCAGCACGGTGATGCCTGGAGAAAACGACCATTAGAAAACCAGGATTAAAAACAAAGAAAAGATATTCGGTCATCATTTTCAGCAGCTCTGAGCCTGGAGGGAATTCTTACATCTGTGTGTTCGTCTCACCGGCTGTGACATTTTCACACAAACTGGCATTTTCAGGTCTGAGTTATCGCCTGCATTTATATAGGAGCTTTGATTCAATTGCCAATGAGTACAATCCGACATGAATGCTAATCCACGGCCATAATGTCAACATTAGCATAGAGCAATGACAAATAAATGGGTTAGCGACCACGTCTGATCCTTGTGAGCTGAGAGAGACTTTTGTCTGAACATGTGATTCTAATCGTGAATTATCTGTGTGTGTGTGTGTGTGTGTGTGTGTGTGTGTGTGTGTGTGTGTGTGTGTGTGTGTGTGTGTGTGTGTGAGCCGAATCTCTACCCAGTGAAATCTTCTCCCCAGAGTCAGCAGGAAGCAGGAAGACCAGCAGCGCCAGACCAGATATGAGCACACAGGGAACGAGCAGGTTGAGGCCATAATAAAGCGTCCTGCGGCGTATGGTGACAGTGAACGTCACATCGGGGTAGGGTTCTTTACAGCAGTCGTAGTACAGCTCATTCCGCTTCGCTGGCACACCTGTGGAGGACGTCAGATGCTGGAGTGAGAGGCCAGATTAACAAATACAGCTTCCTGCCTGAATATTTACAAAGGCCTTGTAAAGAGATTTATAATGTACAAGTATGCCCACGGGTGCGTTGGTCTTTGCTCTTCTCTGACGGCCTTGTGGTTTGATGACTGACATATTTTTAAATAATACACGTAATGATTCAAACTGGTTGTATTGGCAAATTCTTCTTTGCAGCTTGTAGATATATTTCTTTTTTAAGTCTAAAGGATTTCAATATTGTATACAGATTTTTCTTGGATCGTAATTTAACAGTCAATTTATATTTTTCTGCTTTTAATCTGTTCAGTGACCACACTGAAATGTATATTATTAATATTCTAATCATTCACAATGAATGACATGCACGTTTTTGTCAATCACAAGGCTGAAATAGCCACTATTATCATTTTAGTCATTTTCTACATCTTTAACAAATAGAGTTAGAGATCTTACTAGTGAGTGTTTTGTCTTTCTCACCATTCAGCAAATTTACCTTTTACCAAATGTCCACAATCCATAATGTAAAGGAGGTTTTTTTAAAGTATATGATAGAGAAATCGGCATTTAAAAACAAACTTTTTTGTCGGTCTTCTCACGCTAACAACGCTGCAGCCAGCCAGTGCGTTTGATCAGCAGGTGCCCAGATTAAGTGGAGAACAGGCTGCTGTCTAGAAACCCAACAGCGTATCGGGGTGGATGCTTGACAAGGTTCCTGGATCCTCCGACTCCACTCGCATGATTTTTGAGCTGACCTTTCCTGTCCTCTCACCTACAAGGTCCCACTCCCCGTTGGGTATGTAGGTAGAGATGTCCACGTCCATCATTTGTAGGTCCAGCAGCCAGCCGTTGTGAGTCCAGGAGCCAAACTTCAGATCGCACCTCTGCACATCGAATGGAAACCAGCGCACGTCAATATAACAGGTGCTCTTCAGGATGCCTGCGGACAATTGATGTCTTTAACGTTTGCACTGCAGCTTCATGGGCCGACACCAAAAACGCACGTTTCATTTGCTCTGTGGGGACTAAAATGATGCAGAGATCAACCTTCTTAAAGGGACACTGAATGGGTGAGACTGTGATGATAACCTGGTGGGATGTACTGGCAGACTCCGGTAGCGTTCACCAGCACGTTGGTGTGGAAGGTGGCGTCAAACCTCTCATCGGCACTGCAGGGGGGGAAGAGAGGAGGACGTCAGGATAACGCGTAGACGTGGGGATTAGAAGCAGATCAGAGTCTATGGAAGCAAATTTTAATATTGCTCATTTGTATATTTAATGGGAATATATGTGCGGGTTACATCCTGAAAATGGAGCAATTTAATGTTGCGGTTTTAGGGTTTTTTTGATTTGGGTTTGTACCAAAATCAAATTAGGCGAAACATAAATTCAGCCAACGGCGCTGGGCTGATCCCAGGAGACCCAAACTTTTCCAAAACAGAAATGAAAAGTGGCTACTGGAGTCACGACACACAAATGAATAGTTAACGAGACGAATTAGCATTTAGCCTTGGGATTTAATTCAGATTCACCGGTCCTGAAGATCTCCACATTCTATTTTAAATCCATTAAATTGGTTTCCCAAATACCACAATAGAGGAGGTGTGTTACGAATTTCCCTCTCTTGAGCCGCGTGTTGTTTATCAGGTGAATACAGAACACATCAGAGGAGTCTTATTGATGCTGTAATCACATTTTGAACACATCACCAAGTATGTAGGACGCGATTCTGAAAGGTCGCGTTCCAGGTGGAACAGATGAGGCCGCGAGGAATCGTGGAATCTCAGTGGGATTTCAGCTATTTCACATGTTCGCTCGATGAAAACAAACACACGGATAGAAAACAATGATTAATATTTCCTCATTTATAGGGATGTATCCTTAAAATGGACTTGATTCGTCATGATCGTGTCAGAGTCTACGGCTCAAATGTCCCACAGAACCAACCTTAAACACACTTTGGCTACTAGTCAATGCTGATTCTGCTTCAGCTAAACTTTCTTTACTTCAATGACCTCATTTTCAAGCTGGAATTAGTATAAAAGATCGTATTTTACACTCCTTTGTGCTTTGTAGCTGTAAAAAAATGAAAAATTAACGCAATCTTTCCAGCCTGCATTCTGAAAGATGTCAGATTCGGTGCGTTACTGCATTAGAACTCTTACTATCAAGATCATCTCTGATTACCGAGCCTCAATACTAAAACAGACTTCATGTTCTGCAGCATCTCTGCTAGATGAGTTTCGCTCTATGTCTCTGATATAACCCCTGAATAACAGCCTCGAAAACCAAGATTTAAAACGCCAGATCACAGATCCACACACTCGCCACTCAGACCGTAACACACCCAGTTTTAAAATAAAAATAAAAAAAGAACATATTCAGTATTTCAGCTTTATTCATGTCTGCTCTTTACTGAAACCATAACAAGCAACAGGATCAGATGAAACCTTCTCTTTAAAACAACGGTTCTGAACCTTGTTGGAGGTTCTGAGCGTTATCGTTTCCTTGTTTTCAAAGCTCGTTAGAAGTTAGAGTTGATTTCCTCTAAAGGAGAATCTGTTCAGCCATTAAAGTGGAGAGTAGTGAGGTTTAATCTGAGGAATACGTTCCACCGTCTCTGTAGCTACTGGGTTTCATTTCACCATGTTATTGGATGAGTTCAGCCCAGATAAATTTAAAATGTCTGTCCATGTGTGACAGTTAAGAAATGAGCTGGGAGACTTGAAAGAATGAAATGAAAAGACTGACACATTCCGTGGATTAAAGTGAACATCAAGCACCCCTGTCTAACTCTGATTTAATAATTACACGCTGCAAGGCTGTGAGGCATTTTGGGTTCTCTTTTTAAGGTCTTTCTACCCCAACACAGGGTTCATAATAGTAACTATACACTTTTTTATTGATACTGATATTGCTATTGCTGGCAGTGTTCCTGTAAAGCACTCGGAATATTTGGAGACATTCTGGCCCGTCTGTCATTTGCCGTTCGGCCACTAGTTGGCGGCAAAGTGTTTCCAAGTGTTTTGCTATTATGGATTCTATGTATTGACTTGGCATCAACAGGCTCTAGTGGACCACCCACCTGCTTCAGATGGACCATGATATATAAAATCACCCAAACCCTCTCACTGGCAGAAAGATAAGTGAAGCATACATGATAGTGGGAAATGAGATGTATCCAACCTGTTGTAGAGGAGGATATCAGGCATCCATATGAGACTGGACGGGAAGCGCAGGTTCTGAACACCGGGGAAGCTCTCTGGATTCCATGACAGATAAATGTCTGTCCAGTACTGTAGCAAAACACAGAGCAAGACAGAAGCACAACAGTTAGGAGAACTTAAATGGATGTGCATAAATGTTTGAGTTAAAATGATGATGACGATGATTTCCCTGGCTAATCAAGCCCACATTCCCTCACCAGGCTGATGTCCCAGCAAATGAAGAGTAATTTCAGTTAGGAAGCCTCTCTATCCATGCTAGCAGCACTGATGACTGCAATTTAGCCTTTCAGCCAATCAGTCTGTATCCAAGCCCTCTCTATTCCTCTCATCCAGCTTTTATTCCAGTTTTGGTCCCACGTCCACCCCTCCAAACCATCTTCCTGCCTCCATTGATGATTTTCAAAACCCGAAACCTTAATCAAGCGCTCATTCAGCTCTGTTATTTGTTAGTCCCCCCCCCCCCCCCCCCCCCCCCCCCCCCGGGTGAACAGAATGGAGCCTGAGGCCACTCAAGCGCTGCGGTAACAACGACCAGTGTCACTGACCCACGGGCTCCCGTATGAGCCTGGTCCATACAACCCTACTGACATATTTAGGCGCCCAGACGTTACGGCCTCAGGGCGCACTCTCCGGGGAGCAAACACGGCCCCAGTGTCGCCACAGGTCTTGGAGGCATCTGCTTGTGTGTTTGTGTTCATCCACATACACGAGGAGAGCGCCCCCAGAACCAAGCCGCTGGCCGTCGTGTGTATTGCTAAACCCCGCCCACGAAGCATCCCAAAGCACCGCTGGCGTACGTCTCCTCCCGGGCAGCTGAACGCCTCATCAATGCGCGAGATGTTCGTGGACCTCGTTGGTTTGCTGCTGGTGTCGCCTTCCTGTTTGGGGTTTGTTGCACAGCTCACAGGAACAGGAATTGTTCCAGCTTTGCAACTTTGGATGAGGCGGCCGGCTAAGAATAGACTTTGGAGTTACATAAGAGAAATTTAAGAAAGTGGCACTAATTCGAGACAATTTGGTTCTTTTAAAGAGGCTGTGAAATTCATCCTCTCCGGTCCAGCTGGAGGATCACGCTTGTTTTACACTACGTTTGCCGAAACTATATTTAGAAAGGTAATAAATTCAACAGCAGACCATCAGCGGGGATCTTCGCATTCACCTGGTGACCTTCAGATGAGCAGAAAACCACCTGTGGTCTCCTCAATAGAAGAAACTGCAAATGTAAACACGGTTTTTGAAGAACAATACTTCAAACAATTCTTCATGTCCAATCTATACCGATGGGATGCTTGTGTTCAAACTGTGCACTTCATAAATGCACGAAGAAATGTCAAAGCATCACCCTTGTATTTGGGCCTCCTTGACCACAATAATGCCAGTGGAGTTATTTACCCTCATTAGTATAGGAGAACATTCAACGAGTGCATGCGCCTTGCTCATGGGCACTGTGGCAGCACAGATTTAGCAGGGGAAAAGGCGTTAATAGTGAATTCTGCTATGGCTGTTGGTTTTTCCTACCCACAGAGGAGCATTTCTGAAGTGTAACTGATGTTTATTGCCCCACTGTGTCCCTCAGGGATTACCACCTCCACCCTCACACACATTTTGGGCAACTCTGGACATAAACAACAAGTTTAAAACGACGCTCACACCTGCCAAGGTGCCAGAAACGTCTTGCAGCTGCGTCGATAGATGAATCTGCTGTGATTTGAGCTGATGCTTAATATTGTTTCCTGGTATTATTAACATCCCAGTGCACGAGCACACATCCCTGACCTAAAGGCTCCACTTCAGGAAGACTTCAGTCACATCCAAGCATTGTCGTCTGTCCTGTCTCCAGGTTGTGTTTCACCGTGTCACACGGCCCTGGAGAGACACTCAAGTGTCATCGTGCTCAAAAGAAACTCTTTTTTATTCAAAAGTTGAACATTTTTCTCGGAGCGCAGCGTGTGCTCTCCAGTCACTTCAGAGTGAAAATGTGGATGACAGAAGCCACAGGTCACAAACAACGCGTCAGCCTTTCCAAAAATACACAACACGACAATGAACTGGTAAAGCAGACGTGAAGTGTTGGGGGGGGTGGGACCTACCAGTTGCAGCCAGGCATTCGTGATCAGCACTTGGTTCTTCTCATCCTGGAGGAGAGCAGAAGAGAAAGAGCCCAAAGAACAAGATGACGAGGACGTAGAAACATTAAATGACATTAAAAGCACTCAAACTTTGGGTGTTGCTACTCGCAGGACGTCCCATCCGCCTGTTATCTGTTATCTGTTTGTTTAGGCTCTTGAAATCGAGATTATTTCACGCGCCGTTCCTGGAACAAACCATTTACCACTGAGGCTTCCTGTTGGTGTAGCTCCGTTCCAGAACGTTCTTCATTTAAATTTAATTCAACTTTATTTGTATTGCCGCTGGCATATTCATACTTTACAGAAACCATGAGCCTGGTGCTCCAGCAGCCGAGGAAATCTCCCTTTGACAGGAAGCAACCTTGGAGATTGAGTGTAGAACTTTTTTCTTTCCCCCTCAACTGTAAATAACCGACCTCAGCACCATCACCACCACCTGGAACAACTCTCACCCTCTTTTATCCTTCCTCCTCTTGAAACCCACCTCCTCACTGCTCCGTCTCCATCTCATCTAAACAGGTTAAACAACCTCCCTTCCCTGCTACTGGAACAAACGCACCTTTTTTGGGTGCTTCTCAGAACAGAATGTGTGTCGGAGTGTGTGAGTGTGTAATTCTATTTCACCCCACCTCTCCCCCTGACCTTCTGCTTCGTGCCGTTTCTCTGTGAGATTTCACTTCGCTGCACTTTAAACCTCGTCACCCCCACTAGACCCACTAATCTCCTCCTAAATCTGCTCTGATTGATTTTTGAGACAGGATATCAAGGGAGTGATGGATACTTAGATCGAGAGAAATAAATCATGCTGCTGTATTATTATTGTTGTATCTGGTGTGTTTATGAACTGGTGCAGAGCTGAAATAACCAGATATTACAGTGGATCTTCTCACATCCACAGCACAGAACAATATATATTTACACCCATACATAATGTATATGTATCAGTGGGATTCTCTTTGTGCCAGCTTCTCTGTAGCTCTAACATCCATATCTCCATATCTGGATGCCTTTGTGTCCGAGTGGCTGAGCACATACAGAGACGGACGCTCAGCTGCTCTGCATCGACACACAGACGCAGCACAAACCTTATTACTTGTTTCAAGAGGAGACGCTGGTTGGATATAGAGCCTTCTGCCACTGCCCCTGACCTCCCCCGCCCTCCCCCGTAGATCAGATTCCTCTCTGGCTGCAGCACTGCTGTTCTGTGTGCTCATTCAAATGCTGCAAATTACTTTCACATTAGCTTCTCATGTTTACGGACGATAAACAAAACCCGGCTGGCGTAGTTTCTGAGATCTTGTGCGTGACCACCGTTTGTGAAAGATTCCTATTGATTGTTGTTTTCCATAGTTAAACCTTCTATGTTTGTATCAGGATGTGTGTAGTACTGATAGAGGCAACATATCCTATTCTGCCTCTGTTCTTCTCCATTTCCAAGTGTGGTTTGAGGGGATTTTTGCTGCTGGCAGATGCCTGGACTTCACCTGTGGAAGGTGGAAAACATTTTGCCTCTCAGTAAAATGTCCTGCCTGATTACGTGGACAGGGGCGCCCTGCGGCACTGCGGCATGCATCAGGCAACCGCTGCTCAAACAAAAGATTTCTGTGTGATGGCTGGAAGAAAAAACCTTCACACACATGCACGTCCAAGCTAAGGTGGCCACATTGTACCTTTTGCAAGTACTGTAGCCAGCCTAGTTCTGTAGCCTGTTTAGTAATTTAACAGATATACTTTATTAAGTAACATACAGCACAAAATGGCCACCCCCCCCCCCCCCCCACACACACACACACACACACACCCCACCCCCACCTGGGAAGGTGAGCAGTGATGTGCCTGTCATTATTCATAGTGATGAACCCACTCAGTGGACATCAATTTGCCCTAGATTCCTGGTTAAAGGGTTATTCAAGAGCAGATGGAGGGAATCACACACCCACACAGACACACACACCCACACAGAAACACACACACACACACACACACACACACACACACACACACTACATTATTCATAATAGCCCAGTAAGCATTAGTTCACAGGTTGTTGCCATCTTATCCATTATGGATGGAGAATGCTTACAATTACTACATTAACATGGACGGTTTAGATGAGCTACAATGGTGGAGTCCTGTCTCCATCCCATAATTCACTTATTCTTTCATCATGTTGTCTTCACTACTACAGGTGTCCATTGTTTCACCTCCCTGCAGAGTTCTATTGCCACGTTCCCGCCTCGCTGGTCAGTAGAACCGTCCACATTGACTTTCATTGCCTCATTATCTGAGCTCAGCTTTTGAAGCTTTGATATCAGTCGAGCTTGCACGTATACGTGCACTTTATAAAGTGCAATAATTCGGACATTACTGGGTCATGTGACCCCACTGATTGTATTTAACAGAAATACTGTAAATGACACAGGTGACACTTTTTATATAACGCTGTTCTCTAAGATGCAAACCTGGTCTTATGGCTTTATGTTGAAAAGGACCTAACTTCTAATGTGTCATTGCACTGAAGATAAATATAAATGCTGCTCTGTGTGCACAGTATACTTGGCAACATCAATAAAAGATTGTGGAACTTGTGCTGTAAGGCTCTCGGCCATGTGGCGGCGGGAGGACGCGTACATCTTGTGACAGGGCTGACTCAGGGACAGGAAGAGGTGTCTGCTCCAGCTTTTTTGGATGAATGATCTGAGGGTGGCGAGGTGGTAGGAGACAGGATAGGTAGTCCAGTTGGGGAAAGGGGTCAACAAGGCACTGAAGACGTGATGAGATGTGACAGAAAAGCTGGCGAAGCCGCGGGAGCGTTGGTTGGAAGATCTGATGTGGGAAAAAGAGGGATGAATGTGGCCACGCTGAGTCAAAAAGGACTCGGCATGTGTTGGGTCGGGCACGGCAAAAACAGCCCATTTCAAGGAATGTTTTATTTATATGTAAGAATAAAGATTCACTGCTAGAAAAAAGGACGGAACTGTGAGACAGGAAGTGAGGCGTTGCAGAGATTTTCCAAGAATCAAGAGCACCGATGTTTCTATAGCAATGAGTATTGTTATTAAAAGTCATATGGTTACAAAATGAATGGAATATTGGGAGTGATTCTATAATTAAATTCACCTACTGAATGAATTGGCAACAATATTAGAACAAAAGCCGTCATTTGTACATCATTTACCATTATTATGTCCCCCATTTGCAATAATCATTTGATTTGATGAAATCTAATAATTATCTCTCAATTGACAACCTTGATTTGTAAAAAATAAATAAATAAATAAATAAATAAAAAGAACGACCACAGTGTTACTGAGGCCCCAAAGGTCTGAGAGGAGAAACAGCTTCCACCTCCAAAGACGAATCTTCTCACTTGGTTGAGTTCCTCCACAGGCAAAATTACAGTTTCAGTTCAGAGGAGCTACAGCAAATATGTGAATTAGTATAGCTGGGGGAAACATCCCATAATCAAACTAAATCTTTAAACATGAAAACCCCCAAATAATAACAAAACAGTTTTCTACCTTTTTATCTGCCATGAATCATTACACACACACACACACACACACACGCACACACACACACACACACACACACACACACACACACACACACACACATACACACACACACACACACTCACACACACACTCACCACATCGATGATTTGTCGCAGCGTGAAGCCGAGTTCCACCACGATTGGCGCGGAGTCGTTGAGGACGGGTCTTTCAAGACGGTTGTAATTGACCATCAGGTCGTGGTACAGCTTCCTCTGGAACGGGCCGCCGTGGCCGCCTGGGATGGATCCAAACAAGAATACGGAGGGCAGAAAATGAGCAACATAAGAATTCAAATTTAGCTGTGAAGAAAAGAAATTACAAAGAGTCGAAAATGAATGTATTTAATGTGGAATTGGGGCAAATCGAACGTCAACTGTTGTATGTTCTTGACCAGGTGAACTGCTTGTTACAAGTGTTGGTTTTGGACTCATTCTGAGGACAGAACATCTCAGAACCCTGACCCACCCAACAAGCAACATTCATGAGGACTTTGTGTTGTAGGGAGGGAGGTTATAAGAACCACTCCCCCAACCTTCCAGCAGCCTGATTTGAAGTTTCCAGAATTTTGAGGTGCGGTGAAAACACATCCACAGTCCAGACAAATAAATCCCTGGTAATTGTAATTCCTGGGAATGAGTTTGTCTGATGGCCTCAGGTGGACCCAGACTCCCGTAGCCTTTCTTTAGAGTTTCTAACAGCTGCGTACACTCACTAGACGCCATAAAACATTAAAAGTCCTCAGTTCCATGTAAACATCCTCATCCATCTTGTTTGAATAAATTCTTATGAAAATTCCGCAATATTGCGCCGCGTGGTTTCAGTTTCCTGATTTACATATGCAAACGTGCCAGCCCTATCTGCTCGCTACTCTGATGTAACGGTTGTTTTTCCCCGCCATAAATCCAGCGCTCGCAGATCTTCAACCTCCATAGATTCGCTGAACGTACTGACGGACGCAGAGCAGAGCCTCAGAGGTGGTCATATATCTCCTTCACTGCATTAGTGTCCTCTGATATTTCCATTTCAGAGCCCACTGGGGGCCTCATAACATGCTTGGTCATTAAAGCTCACGTACATGGTCGAGGGAACAGGGTTTCTTTTACTGCCGCAGTAGAAACACGCGTGCTCACCTTGAAAATGTTCCTTTGCTTCAAAATGATTTCTATAGACTTGGTCTCATTTTCCCTGTTGAACCTGCGTAACTAACCAATGTCACAGGTTTGAAAAGAGTATTTCCAGGTCAGCATTTGTTGTACTAGCTTGTACATCATTCGGACTGAAAGTAGCTCAGTTATTCCAACCTCTGGGATGTAATACGGCTATCTCGATCAATGCTTATCCTGTTGTTAGCACAGTTCTTTAAGAGTGAGCCAACATAACCCAAAGGGACGCTGCACGATGGTAGAAAACAGCTGTAATACAATAAATTCTTAAATCCCTCATGTGGGAATGTTTTTTTTAATGTCAGTCTGGCCCATTTTAAAGCTTTAAAGATGTGCCCGTCAAAACAAAAGGCTTGAGGGCGAGACAGGAGGACAGTGTCACGAAAGTTTCAGACAGGATTTAAAATTGGAGGGATTTTGATGGAGAAAAGACTCCCGAGATGGAAAGAACTGATACATTTTTCAAAATGTTTTGCAGCGGTCTGCTCAAACAGAATGTCAGACTTGTTCAGGGAGGAATAAAACTTGGATTGTGTTTGAAAGCATCCATCCAACGACCTGTCACAGTGTCACCAGCAGGGGGCAGCAGCCTGTCAGAGCTGCCCGTCACAGCCTGGACGCCCCTGCAGCTCATGGCAGGGCTCACACATCAAGATGGACATTCACACTCACATTCACAGCTAAGGACATTTCAACTCAGCCAGTGAGCCCCCCCTCCTAAGAACCAGCGCCCCCGTTCAACATTCAACAAGTATCACCGACTTCATCGCTGTGCGCTGACCTGCCGACCTCTGACCCCTCTGACCCACTCAACTCTTCTACTGACAGCTTGTAATTAATGCATTTGCATGATTTTTGCCTCGTCTCTCATCTACCTGTCCTCCCTCCTTTTCTCCCAGCTCTCTGCCCAGCCGGCCATCAGCAGGTCCCCCCCCCCCCCCCCCCCCCCCCCCCTCCCTGAGCCTGGTCCACCTCAAGGATTCTTCCTGTTAAAGGGGAGCTTTTCCTGCCACTGTTGTTTATTGGTGTTGAGGGTTTCTTAATTTTGCTCCTCCAACACCCAAGGACACATGAAAGGTGCAATAGTGATAAATAAATTCTCGAGTCATTTTGTCTTGTTGTGCGTTCTCCCCCCCCCCCCCCCCCCCCCCCCCCCACACACACACACACACACAGATGTGTTGGTATCCAGTGATTACACGGACAACATCTGCTTTATTTGTGTGATGCGGCCCCTCGGCATCACTGCGCTGGTAAACCCAGGCGTAATCAAATAAATGAAATAAAATCACCAAGATTCTGTTTCACTTTAGATTTATGAGACCTTGGAGGGGCCCAGATGTGAGTGGAACACAAGTTTTGAAGGTCGGGGGGGGGGGGTTCATCGACAATTTTTTTGTTGAAACGGAGGTCTGTTGCAGCTGTAAACGCCGCCACGTCTGACCCTCCAACAACAATGAAATGAATGAGGTTGCAGCAAATGTGTCTTTTTTCCGTGTTCCTTCCTCCTGCAGGAGTAAATATTGCCCAACAGCAGCAGAAGCAGCAGAGGATTCACACATATTACAGTGGTTTAACGCTCCCCCCAACTCCGCTAAAGTCACGCAATAAACAATCCTTCACCGTCAGGGGATTACACCGAAGGGATAATCAGCCCCAAAAGGCTTTGTATCAACACTGGGGCACCTTTGCCGCGCATTCTGGGCCAGATGATCACAACTCACGTGCAGTATATGTGAGCCAGCCCCGGCACTTTCACAGAAACTGTCATTTATTTAGCTTAAATTATTGCTAAACATAATCACGGGGCTAAATCTTAAAAGAAAAACAAATTTTTTTGTGCATTCTTTGCGTCCTCACATGCTCCAGGAAAGGAACCTCCTGTTAGTGACCCACCTTGAGAGCAGAACGTCGCCCACAGGTAAACTCCAATCAGGACAGATCCAGAGCGTTTCCGGGGCTCCATGACAGCGGTGGGGCAGGAGTTCCTGCTCATGTCAAACTTGCAGCTCAGTCAGACCGCTGGTGCGTCCTCCTCCTTCTTCTATCTGCGTCCCTCTCTCTCTCTTTCTCTACTCTCTCTCTCCTCAGAAGTGACTTCCTATTGCGCCTCCTCTCCCCTCCCTTTCTGCTCTATATAAAATATCCAACGTCTCCAGACCGTGAAGCTGCTGCTGCTGATGCTGATGCTGATGATGATGATGATGATGATGACAACCGACCACCTGTCAGCTGAATCCTCTTGCATGATGCCGCTTCGTCATCCAGCCTTGGAGGGGGGTCCTGCGTCATTTCGGGCTCATTCTCCTGCTTTACTAGCAGTGACGAAAGTCCCCACTCATGGATGGATGTGACGTGTCACCTTCCACCTCTTACGCTTAAACTTTACCTCTTATGTCCATCCTTTACACGCGGGACATTTGCTCCATCCCCGCGTTTTGGCCGCGAAAAGTATTTAAAATTCAGTTCAAGCACTTTTAACAGTCTCTTAATGTTGACTTCTGCACCAACTGTCCTTTTTATACCCTCTCAGCCAACAGCGTTTTTATCGCTCAGCATATTCCGTGTTCCCGTTTTCTGTCTCATCTCCCTTGTTTCCTTTCTTTGGCCCCTGCCTGTGTTGCACCCATGTCCTGACATTACGCCTGCGCTCGCGGTGACTTCCAGCTCACCATCTATCACGTTCTGCTTTGGCCTGTGCGTAAAACCCACCGTCTTTATGCCCCCCTCCGGCTTCGTTCTCAACAACGCGTTATATGAAGACTGTCACCATCATTTTGCTTCTTTACCCCCGCGCCTGCAGCAGTATGTATGCGTCTGTTGGTTTATGCATGGTTGTTGAGCCTCTCCGTGACTGCACACTATGTTAGTGTCAAAATGAAAAGCACCCACCCCTTTTCACACTCTTTTTGGCCCCAAGCCCTTGCCATAAATATCAAAACATAAACATCACAGCCTTGATCACTCGGAGCTCCGTTGCTCTTATAGTGAAGAAGAAACCCCGAGCTAAATATACGGGCTGAGTTATGGCGTGGATGCTTTAGAACATTGACTGTTTGATCTCATGTCATTGCTTTAATAATGATAGTAGCAGCAGAAAATGCATTTGGTGTAGACATTTTAGACTTGCTGAGGACACACATTGATAGGATAAAGTTTTCAGACCAGTCCACCGAATATCAGGCGACCACGTCAGAACTGTGTTCAGAAGCTGCTTTTTCTGCCCTCTGGTGGTCAGAAATGGTTTTGTCAGTGCAGTTTGGACCAACAGAAAATGAAATAAATTGTAGGAAAATCATACGGTCAAAATATTGTAACGGTAGCGAAAGAAATAATTATTATTTACACACACACAAACACACGTGCACAGGTCATGAAGAGCCAGGGTCAACCCCCCTTCCATATTGCCTTACAGGATACAAAGCAAAGACTGATCAAGTATTGATTTAGTCCCACAAAAATATTTAATATCTATTACAACTGAGTGACAAAACGGCGACTTTCAGGTCAACATATCTAAGGATTTGTTTGTTATACTAGGACATAATGGGTAAATTTAGTGTTTAAATTGTGCTATGGCCACCAGATATTCCAAAATATTGCTTAAGTGATTATCTTTTTTTAAAATGATAATGCAACCTCTTTAGTTAGACAGGGGGATGTTTTCAAACTAGTTTTCCAAACTTTGCCAAAGTGCAGAGCATTATGTGTTCAGTAACCTCCACTGTAACTATTTCTACCAGGTGAGCAAACACCACAGCCGATAACTGGAAGGTCGATGGTTCAGAGTGCATCTGCTCCAACAGCGCCCCCTCTGGACAGACACGCGCACTGCACCAGCGCCGTATATTTACTGCCATCTACTGGCCATATTTTGTCACTACAACACAATGTCACATAATGTACGTGTAATAAACCTGGGCAGAAGTCCAAATAAATATTCCAACATTCCATATCTCAGTTATGTGTGCCTTTTATTAATTAAACCTCAGTCAAGAAAAGGGTTTTATAAGGCATACTAGGGTTGGCAGAAATTGAGTAATTCTTTATTGATCCTGATCTGAAAAACACAGTCAATACACCCCGGATACACAGACACAATCCACAGGCCAAATTTACTAGAAGTCATGCACAATTTTCTGAGCTTTTTGAGAACAAACATACTACACAAATATACATACTACTTCCACTGTGACCCATTTATCTTCTGAAAACCACCATAAATCATTTTTATTATAGTCACTGGGCAGTTAAACATGAGGTGTGTGGTATTTGTTTGCTGTGATACTTTATTCAACACATCAAGTTTCATCATTGATGAAACATTTTATGTAACTAATGAGCGCATTATTACAGCACAACCTGTCCAGAACTTTTATTCGTTTTCACCGCATGCAAGCTCCATTATGAGATAATACAGGTTCCAGCAGTTATTAGACTGTCATCCATGCTGCAGGGTGGTGTTATATTAAGTTTTGAGGAGGCAGATCGGCGGCTGGAGCATTTGTGTGTGCATTAGGGTGTGCTGACGTACATCTTCAGAGCGGGAGTGAAGATGAGAACAGTTCCCAGTATCGACACCGTGAGGAAGGCCCACAGGAAGATTCTGTCCAGCACCTGCGCCACAAACTTCCAGTCTTGTACAACCTGAGTAAAAAGCAGAGGAAGAGACAAAGACAAGGGGAGTGAGATGACAGTCAGCCTTCGGGAAGACAGTGTGAGGAGCAGTTCAGGTGAGACCTTCTAAAAACCCACACACACCTCTCTTATAAAGTGCTCCTTCCTGATGTGCTGGCTGATGTAGCGGACTGAATTGGTTGCTTTCTCTAGCATGGCCAGCCAGGCTTGATTCTCATCCTCCTTCCCTACGAGGGGGCCTTTCTGCTGGCCCTGGACCCCCCTTCTCCCTATGGCTCTGCGGGGCTTCGGCTCTGGACTGCGCATCTCATTATCTGGAAAGTTATACCTGAAAACAAGGGTTGCTTCTGTGGGTTATTGTACTTATAGACAACAGCGGTGCGTTCATGCTCATCCCCGACCGTAGGACTTTCCCCTGAATACATCAACTACTCCTGTGGTGCTGCTTGACTGACCTGTCAGTGTGCCCCCTCATGCACAGCAGTCGTGGAAGCCTCTGAAGGAAGAGGCTCTTCACCCACGGAGCCATGGGGTGGTAGGTCGCCGACGACCGATGGTGGACGTTGATGACGAACACGGTGACGATGATGGAGAAGGTGACGAAGATCATGATGAAGAGCAGGTATTCCCCTATCAGTGGAATGACCTGGTGACACATCATTAATAATCTGGTTACTTATCAATACCTATAGGTACAGTATATACACATACATAATTGGGGGGGAAAAAACAACTTGTTTCGTGTATGGAAATTGTAGCACCTTGTATCTGTAAAGCTGGAATCAATTAAGATTAATTAGAAGTTGAGATGAACTGTGGAAGGTTTGGGAGCAAACCCACCTTTGAGGAGGAGGGGATGATTTCCTCTATGACCAGGAGGAACACGGTGAGCGACACCAGCACAGATGTGGAAAGTGACAGTTTCTCGCCTTCATCTGACGGCAGGTAGAAGACCAGCACCGTCAGGAAGGAGAGGCCGAGGCACGGGATGATGAGGAACAGGGTGTAGAACAAGGGCAGCCTCTTCAGGATGAAGGAGTAGGTGACAAAAGGGTACCAGTAGACCTCGTCCCTCCTGCTTCCCTTCACTCCTGTGGCGTTGAGGATCTCCCACTCGCCATTATCAAAGAAGTCCTTGCGGTCCACGTAATGATCCACCAGAACCAGGTCCACCATGTTTCCATCGTAGGTCCAGGAGCCGAATTTCATGGAGCAGTTCTGACGGTCGAAGGGGAAGAAGGTGACGTCCATGTTGCAGGCGGATTTGTAGCTTGCGGGCGGGGTCCACGTTATGGTTCCATCCCAGCGCACGATGGCTTTGGTCATCAGGGAGCCTTCGAAGCGACCATCCGCGCTGAGGGGACAATGAGGTGAAGGAGACGTTCTGTCCTGTTACGTCACATGATGGCAATGCTAAATATGCTAACATTAGCCTGTTGTACTGCTGAATTCAAAACCTTTTTCCAAATTTGATATTTAACGTGTGCTTAATTCCTGTGACCTGAGTGGTTCATATATCACCGCTGTGCCATCCTGCCTCACTGCAATGACTACAAACTCCTAGCTTAAGCATTGCTAACCTAACTGATAGTTTTTTACAAGAGTGAAAATTGGAATGAAGCACTTTGTAGATTGGTTTGAGGAGAGCAGAGCGCCGCTGGGCGTTAAGACTGTTGAATCAGCACTTGAGCGATGAGATGGTTCAGTCAGGAACGCTACGGTGAACTTTATGGACCGAGCAGCTTCATCCGTCTCCACCTCAGTTCAACGAAGGCAACGTTAATGTCATTAATAATATGTTAATTTCTGAATAGCTGAAGTTGTTAAACTGACAATGTAGTGCCTCGTTTTTATTTTCAGGTGACTTTCTTTTATTTTGAAAAAAAACTGCTTGAGATTTTGTTTTCTTATTTTACATTAAAATTGTTGGTTACAGGTTTATAAAAGTAATCCCCCTAAATATTTGCTAAGTCATTGTATCAGAGTGCCTGTTTCTTTCCGTTGTAAACAGATACAGTTAGCATCCAGCAGCTAATTAGCAATGACTTCATGATTACTTTATCTAGTTTAAAATGTACTATTGCCACAACTGGAAAGGTGGAAAAGCAACACGTAACTCACTTTTCATACAAGACGATATCGGGCAGCCATATTGTCTCTGATGGAACTCTGATGGCAGTAATGCCTCCATAGTCATCTGGGTTCCATTTCAGCTTCACATCAATCCACTCCTTTAAAATGAACAACCCAACGTAAATCAGCTCAAGTACATTAGAGAATATTTATATCCTATCATTTCAGGTGTGCCGGACGGTGCTGTTACCTGCCACAGCCACACATTCGTCGTCATCAGCTGGTTCTTTTCATCCTGTAGGACAACAGAACAGTGGATTTGCTATTTGTACACAGAAAAAGATAATTAAGGTGGTGGAAAAGGGAAGTTGGCGATGGAAAATGGTCAATTCAACCCGTTCAGAGAGGAGGCTTCTGGGTAATTGACGTCTTGCCTGTAATTCATGACGGCAATATTATCCATTTCTGATTAAACACCACAAGGTGGCCCCCTAAAACACTGCCCAGACTGAACAGCGACCCCATGTCCAGCAGATTGGTGTGCGACCTTTGTGTGAATAATAAATGTGACCTGGTTCCTCTCAGCCTGATGAGCTCACTCCTCCCATCGCTGTTATGAGCCTCTACTCCTCTAACCTCGCTCTCTTCCTCTTCTTCTGTCCTCTCCATCCTCCCGCTTGCCGTCACCTCACAGTTGCTTTGGGATTCTAACTTTTAAAAAAATTAGCCACCACTCACTTACATGGATTGGGCATTAAGCCTTTGACCTCGAGCGCTTTAACAAGGTGGTTGTGGCTAATTTTCATTTTATGTGAATTATCCCTTTAATACTGCTGTCTGGCTCCAGCACGTGGTGCTTAGCTCAAGGGCACTCAAGATATGGGCAAGCAGAGACAGTTTAAAATGTCATATTTCTAATATGATTGCGCAAGAAGCGCTCGTACGCTGTCCTCTGGATTTTATGTCCTTCATTTTCAGATTGACTCTCATCCTTCTAATTGAATTGACTTCTCTTCCGGCTTTCGGTTCAACCCCTCGTCCTCCTTCCCATACAAATAATGTAATGCAAGACTCACCACATCAACCAGCTGGGAGATTTTCAGTCCGAAGCGAACCGTGATGGTGTCGTTGGCGTGTTGGACCGGCCGCACCCACTTCTGGTATCCCTTGAAAAGGTTCCTCAACAAGGAATCCTCCAGTTCGGCCAGTGACACAAAGTCTTCTTCAGCTGGAAACAAATACGCAGAGGTCAGGAGCTAGCAGGCGCTGGCAGGTCACAGGGGTTTTATTGCTCCCACCCATCTACGCTCCTCTTCCTGACCCCTTTATCCCTTTTGGGGTCAGGGTGCGGCGCACATATGGGCGAGGGCGGGGTACACCTGGATGTACCAACAGACCGAGCTACCCCCCCATCTATCAGGTGTACACCTACACTGAAGCGCGGTGGTTGTTAAGCACAGGGACCCCCCCCCCCCCCCCCCCCCCCCCACACACACACACACTCCGCTAACCCCAGACTGACGGCTGGTCATGGCCCCACTAGGGCACCCAGAGTTCCCCATGGCCCCACTAGGGCACCCAGAGTTTCCCAGAGTTCCCCATGGCCCCATTAGGGCACCCAGAGTTCCTGCTCAGGCCGAGGGGAGGGATGGGGGATGGGGGATGGGGGATGGGGGATGGGGGTGGGGGGGGGTCCACTTCACCATCCACTGCTGACACTGCAGGATCTCTTTGGTAGATCCTTCCAGACAACACTCCGATGCCGTACAGGAGGGAAGGTGCCAGAATTTGAAGTTTTGCTCTCCCTGCCAGCCAAGAACGCTTGGAGCTCAGTCCAGAAGCTCAGAGCATTATGTGGTATTTGCTGGTGGGGGAGCGGAGATCAGGCCGTCCTGCTGCATGAAAGGACAATATTTGGCACAGACTCTAGTGAGGCGAAACGAGGCAAAGGCCGGTAGGAGGGAAAAAAAGAGGTTTAAATCAGCAGCCTTTCAAACAAGAGGAATGGAACGGAGGAATGGAGAGTGCTGATAAGAGAAGAAGGGAGACAAAGTGACCTCCAGCAATTCCCTCCAGTGCCTGAGAGAGACAAGGAGACCGGCAGAAGGAGAACCTAACTGGGGCAAGGGGAATGGGAACAGACAGTAAAACAGATAGCAAGGGGGGAGAGTCACTTCCCGTGCCCCTCGAGCACGAGCCGGTCCGAGTTGTGTGTTACTCTGTTACCCACTCTGCTGGTCGCCCTCCCCATGCACACCACCCTCATCACACCCACATGGAGACTGAGCAGGATTCTACCCCCTCTGTGTTCAACGCCTTCACCCCAAACGTGAAACTGTGCAATAAATGCAGATTCCGAGCGCTTGCCTCCCGTTGCGTCAGTGCTCATGTTGAACGTTCAGTTTGTTCCAGGCTTAAGGATGAATTCTGCTGCCAGGAAGTGACGGCTGAGACGCTGGAAGTCAAACACTGCAGCTTCCTCCCTGGGACAGAGGCTATTCGATCTGTGTGTGTGCGTGTGATGGAGCAGATGGGAGCAGATATTGATTGGGGGGGCTAACACGCTGTCTGGAGGGGGGGGGGGGGGGGTGGATTTCCTATGTGAATTTGTGCAGAAGCTGTTTGAATGGGGGAATATATTTATGTCATGTGCGCGCATCTATGCGTTTTTACGTCTGTGAGTGTGTGTACGCGCGTGAGCGATACCGACACGCAGATGACTCGCAGTTGTTCAGACATCCCTCCCTGCCCCCCCCCCCCTCTTGATCTCAAACACCCCAGGGTCCGATCACCTCGGCGCCGCTGCCATCTGTTAACGGCGGAGCGGCTGCGGGATGTTCCCGGAGCCGTGAGACCAAGAGGCGGGACAGAGAGGAGCTGAGGACCGGGGGAGCCCGTGTCGGTGAAGGACAGTTCAACTTGGTTTTGCCTCCTTCTCACAGTAATGAGAAGCCTCCAGCTCGGAAGATTCAGCCACTGCGGCTGCAGCTCTGCTCTTCTTCCACTTAATGCAACTTGACAGGGAGCTCTGAGACGCACTAGACTTTACCGTGCCGAAGCATTTCCGGCCATATCACTGCACGTCAGCAGGCGTGCAAGCGTGCATGGAGCAGCCGGCCACGTCCGTGGATGTCAGAGACACTGATACAGGTGTGAACATGGACATCGGGGCCCTGGGGCCCTGTCGCTGAAGCCACTTCTGACAAACAGAGGAGTTTGTGAAGAATTCGATTCATCAAGCATCAAGTCGGGCTGATGAAAGTCTGCTGTGTTTGGGGGAAAACAACCTGTGCGTCATTCATTATGCGGGGGTTTCACCCCCATTATTCTCACATTTATCTCACCGCGTCCTGGGTCCTCCTCGCGGAGCTGCTACAACCCCATGGGGGCGCTGTGCCCACATTAATAAATCATCACCGGGCTCTTCTCACCTGACCCGGTCCCTTTGTCCTCCTTCTTACTCCACAATTACAAACACACGAAAAATCCGAATCCCGCCCGAACCCTTCAGGAAGCTCTGCCCTGTCGGTCTGTCACCACCGGGCGCGAACTCCGCCTGCAACGACTGCAACACTTGATCAGCGTCCCCGTTCCACGGTCCCAACTGTCCCCTGGTCTTGTTTACATCCGACGGACCCGCAACAGTTCGCGTGCGTGTTGTGTTTGCGGGTCTTACCTTGGACGGCATCCCTCACCGCAGCCAGGGAGACGCACAACAGGGCGACCGCAAACTTCATTCTTCCCATCCACGGTACCGACTCTATTCAGATCAAACCATTGTTAATTCTCTCACACACGTGCGCGCGCGCACGCAGATGCACTGGGTCCTGCGGGCTGCATCACTTCACCGGGACCTCCGGGATCAGGGCGGGGGACGTCAGAGCCGGGCGCGTCCACACTCACACTTCCGCCTTATCTTTTAGCTCTGGCCGCTTCTTCGGGACGGCTGTGCGCGTGTGTTTGTGTGCCCGCGCCGCTGTGCAGCCGGTGAGGGCGGGACGGAGCAGGAGGGTGTGGGTGCATTCTACCCCTGAACCGAGTGGGTAAAATGGACTTTTTTCTGACCATTTTGTACCGTTTTTTTTAACCTTTTCACCACGTTGCTGCAGAAGCTTTGTAACAAACAGCTCATTCAATGTGTATGAACCAAATTCAAGTATTTTATTATTACTGGGAGTTTTACAGTGTGAAATTTGCACGAGTCCGACGAAGTACAACACCAGGAGAACAAATAAGATCAATCAGAATATGTGGTTTTAAATACAACTTCACCCTACAGAGAGATTCTGCGTGTCCTGTATGAATCCGAACGTTTACCCCTAACTGCTGGTTCTGTACTGGGATGAACTGTTCTCCTTCGTGGCTGAACTTTCGTGCACGCCATCACAGGGGCTCTCAGGAAATCCTCGATCCAGTTAATCAGTCTGGATCCGTGCCCACGCTCCCGTGCTGCACCTCTGGGCTGCACGTCTACATATGGGGTACGTCATGAAAAATGGTTGTGGAACATCTTCCAGGAAGCAGTGACCTGTGAGTTTCCTCTCAGAGGCTCGTCACTTTGGTTTATAGGTGGAGAGCGTGCGCGGTATCGTAAATCACCAGCGTGCAGTTGGATGCTTGGGCCATTCCGCTTCTCCCTCCTATAGGTGCCACGTCCCACTGCTATGATGCCATGGGAAAAGTGAACGATGACATAAGCGCCTGGTAAGGTGGGGGTGCCTGTTTTATTAGTTCCCTTGCGCCATTATACCCAATGATGGCCTTTCAGTCACTCAAGGTAAACGGGTGAGGTTGACCCTCGCTGCCGCGCCATTGACGTAACCTGCCGTTACTGTCAAGTGCACCACGTGATCTATCGCGGCTCTCCAGCTACTGTCACAAAATGGTCGCTTCCTATTAAAAATAAAGTGATTTAAACCAAAAAAGACACTAGTGGGGCGGCTTATTCCACCACATGGCTTTGAAATGACGGCTGGTGTGGACAGGAAATGTCAGGTGCAGAGTGATTTATGGGGGCGCTGAGGTCCAACAGCCTGAGCCAGAAAGAGCTCCAATTTATTTGCTATGTGCCATTTATTTAGCCAATCGAACAAAACCTCCCCCACTTCTCCCCCTCTCTCCCCCCTCCCCCCTCGTAATTATTTAACGCTAGCAGGAAGAAGAGCAAGGTGACTCATTCTGCAGCCATGCGGGAAACACTGAAGACAAATGCAAAATGTTTGATTGCTCATTAACAGGCGCCGTGACGAACAGATCATTGATCAGACACCTGATCGCAGCGTTGTTATCGCCGAGGCGCGCGCACGCACACACACACACATAGAGTAGGCACAGGCTCTCTCTTATCTAACACCCAAACAAACTGTACCATCTGAGTCAGAACACACAGATGCGCATCACAAATCCTTCAGCCACGTTTGAGGGGAAACAGAGATTCTGGAAAGTCTTCGCGAGGCTTCGGTAATTAGTCTCATTCCATTTTCAGTCCACGTTAATTAAAAGTTCACAACGGGGTCAGCAGAGAGGTTTGCAGTGTTTGCTGTAACTGGACGAGGAAATTCTTTCTTTCTTTCTTTCTTTCTTTCTTTCTTTCTTTCTTTCTTTCTTTCTTTTTTTCTTTCTTTCTTTCTTTCTTTCTTCCTAAAAATATATACTAGAGAATATCCCCACCCCGTATCATCCAACTTTAACGCTGGGCCGGTGTTTGATGCTGGAGCCACAGGCACACCATAAAGTAAATGCAGGGAATTACAGAAGTGAGTAAATTTCCCATAACAGGATTTAACTCGACAGGATTCCGACGACGTGCCCCTGCGCCAGCTAATACCTGGAAGCTCAGTGGCTGTCATTCATCAGACCGGGGGGACTTCGTATCATTAAAGCGCTCTCATTCATGTGTTCTATATTTCACAAAAGCAGCGGTTTCAAATATTTACAGATCTGTGCCATCGCGTGTCGTCTCAGGCACGTGCACAGTGATCATAAAGCGCAACGTGCTGTTGAGCATGGCACTGCTGCAGAAGGCTGCTGTAAATCCTTCCCCCACCAGCGGTAATCCGGTGTGGCTGACAGGCCAGTCTCAGAACCCGGGAGAATAAAAGAGGTTGAGCCTTATATTGAGACGACGAGTAAACAAGCAAAACAAAAGGTCATCTACACCTCATTCTGACGCGCGCGGACGCCTCTGAAATCGATGTATCGAATGCAGCCCCTGCGTAGAGCAAGGAGCATGCGTTGGTGTTTTCAGGTGCTGGGCAGGTAATAATGGGACGATGTCAACGCGTCTCACTTTGGTCTGTGGGGACTTGACAGGTGCTCCTGAGCTGTTGGTTGAGAGGCTAACAGGAGGTTCAGGGTGAAGAACCCTGTGGAGCTTGTTTTCTGCCCATGTACACACATCAAATTAGTCTTGATGGGGGGAGGGGTGGATGCTGAGGGAGCTAGCAATTGCCTCCTTCCATCATATTGGAACAGATATCTAATTCATCAAGCTAATGGTAGCTGCTGCCGTCCACAAATATTTAGAACTCAGCAACCAACGTTGCAGAAGAATATCCAGTTCCAGTTAGCTTCCCAGGCGTTAGCTAATGCTATTGCTGCACCACTGTTTGCAAAATTTTAAGCAGGGATCTCCAGTTGGGTTGAATGTTTTTGAACTATATTTTATGGGTGTCTGAGCGTATCTTTATCAAACTATTGCATGTAAAAAAGCCCAGTTGGATTATGCATCAGGCTCACAGAATAATTGAGGAGAGGCTCACGTAAAAAAGGAAAAACTAGATCTGGTGTTCATCGTGACAAAGCGATAGGCCTAATTTTCTGCCCCAGTTGCCGTGGCAGCTAGGAGCAGCTGCATCAGTAGGGTAGCATTTGCTCTGCCATTTTACTCCTCCATTCCCAGAGCCGGTCAATTACCAATGATATGGAAAAGCAAGGAAAGACCCTCACAGGCCTGCTGCCTGGTATGGACTGGGGCCACAGGAGGGGACAAGACAGAAGAGGGAGGACATGTTGGCTCATTAATAGACCAGCTGATGGTGAAAAGGCATTGGGAGAAGATGAAACAGGGAGCGAACACTGACAGAAACGCACAGTTTTAGTCGCTCGGGGGACGAGTATGGATTTACATGACTGTAAATTTATGGCATCATTAACCACAGGTGCCAATGAGGTTTCTTCCTGTCTGAAATGACACAACCACAGATTGTCTGTCTATAGGTTGCAGCTTTTGCAGAGTTTGGACGGCGGCGGCGCTCTCTGAGGTGTGTGGGCATCTGTTCGGAATGCCTTCGGGATACCTCCTTTTGGAGGCCGACCAAGTGTCTGGGATCAGGTCTCCAGCAGGTCCTGACGAGGAGCCGAACATCACTGCAGACGGATGGGTGGAAACTGTCGGATAAACTCTGGTCTAATCCACTGTGTGTGAGACGGTCCTGGACGCCTTCCATAGCATCCTTACAGATGCAAATACATATTCAGAGGTGGGCTGGAAACATTCCAGTGTGGATTTTTCCCACCAACCAAAGCAGCAGCCGACCCTCCTGCATAATGAAAGACCCGTGTGATGAAGGCTCCATTCTGCTGAAGAACATGCAAATCTCACCTGTGTATTTTCTTCTGCTTCTGTTGGTGCATCGAGACCATTTAGAGACGCACACACACACACACACACACACAGAGCAAAACCTAAAAGGCTTTCCTAATTCTAAAATCTAAATCTAAAAAGGCGTCTACATTCCTGCTGTTTTCACTGCACCTCTCTGCGTCTTCTTGACTCAGGTCGTCACAAACATGTTCTAAATCGAGACTTTCTTGAGTCAGTGCAACTGTCTGAACCTGTGGTTGATGCGTCCCCTGATACATGCAACCATGCGCGTACACACACCTACGCAGGCACGTGCACATACGCCGCTACAGCAGAGGATGTCACAAAAATGTTCTGGAACGACAATTTGGGGGGCGACCCAGTCAGACTCGTCTTTATTTTGCCCTCCTCACATGACAGTTCCTACACACACACACACACACACACACACACACACACACACGTTTGTTCTCTTACAATAAAACTTCAAAAATGTCCATTTATCCTCCACTGGAATAACAGGCTAAGGCAAGGTTAAGGCCAGACATGCTGTATAATGTGGAGTTACAGTACAATATGACATCTTCTATTGTTCTGGTCTTTTAATGAAGGGTCTTTTTATATGGGCGGCTCGTTAAAGACCCTTTATGATGACACAGCCAACATATTGTCAGTATAATGAACGGTTCCTAAAGACAAAAGGTCAGATGGATGTATCACCCAGATGTCTCCAGTTCCGAGTAGCAGCAGAGTATCAATGGTGTGTCCTTAAAGTAAAACTACACCTGAAAACCCCTTTTCCCCCGCTGGAAACACAGTATTATATTTGATATTTATTTGGGTATGGAGTAGTGTTGTTGATGGAGTCTGTTCCGGCTCTCAAAATTTCAGTTAAAGTATTTTAAAAGGCTTTTTTAAAAGCCGAGGTGTGTAGTTACACTTGACGTCTAAGCCTTAAACCCAACGGTTGCCTCTAACCCACATGTGTGCTAAAATGTATAGAATAGTATAGGATTGTATGTTTATATAGTTTCCTGCGCTGAACGGATGATTTTATTCTGCTGATTTAGCATAGACTTTTTTTGGGGGACAAATTCATTATTTATTAATGAAAACATGGTGCAAATTTAGAGAAATGTACATTTTTGATGGATAGTTAAAGACAAACAAGCAGCCAGTTTTGCATTATCCATGTACTCGGGATGGAGATGCTATCTTTAAACATACATTTTCCATTTTATGGTTTGTATTTTCAGAGCACAATTGCAACAGCGAGTGTTACATCAGGACGGGGTGTCGGTGTGGGCCTACGTCCCCCTCCTACTGCTCCGTCTGAAGTGTGCAAGCCTGTGAAGAGTTGCTCCCTGTTACAGTGAACGTTAAATCTTGTGATTTCCTGCCTCCGCCGACCATCAAAGCGACACCTCTCTGCTGATGCTGACTACCTTGCAATCTTCTCTTCTTTCCCTCCTCCAGCACCACGCAAGCAAATAGAGCCAAGTTCAGAAATGCTTTTACAGAAATAGAGTAGAAAACGCGGGTTTTACTCATAAAAACCCAGTCTGAAAATACATTGGCGTGCTTCTGTTCCGTGGACGTTTCTCCGCCCTGTAGCTTAAAAGTGCTGATGTGCATTTGTTCCGTCATCCAGCAGCATTTAACACTCAGCTGTTTCCGACTCTGCGATGAACGATAAGTTAGAATGAGCAGAGCAACGGAGCTTCCAATAACACAATTTGGAGTCAGTCATCTACAAAGTTGAAATCGGGACATTTAACACCATGTTCAACGTTGTCATCGTCCCCTCGTTCGTTCCATCCAACCTCATTTCACCTAATAAGCATTTCCTCAGACGGCATTCTTCATAAACATCCATATATAGTAATTACACAGGAAAGTATCATACCAGCCACACAGAATCAAGGTTGCTTTGCTTCATTTATTTTCCATAACTTGGCTTTTTATAACGTCGTGACAAATTATTCAATGTTTCAGCAGAGAAAGGCAATTTCGTAGAAGGACTTACGCACGATAATTCTTCCTATTAGGATTTAGCTCTGCTCCTCTTTGCAAATCTCAAAGAAAAAAGAACATGAATCACCACATAGGATGTAATTCCATTTCTGCCTGACATCCCAGTTCCATTTGACCTGCGTTACCGAGAGCCCTTTATAGCAGATAGCACTTCTGGGGTACGCTCGTCCATTAATATTTATGATGTCCCCTGTAAGCACAGCGTCCCTGAATTAAAATGGTCTTTGAATTACATTTAAATCCCATTTAACGACTGCATGTCAAGTAGAAATGAACTCGAAACGAACGCGGCTCATTGAGTCCCTGAATTTGGGGGGTTGTTTCTCAGCGTGTGACCGGACGATTTGGTGTTTGTTGAGTCCAGCATCGTCGTCATGACTGAAATTATGGCTCCTGTTCTCAGCCAGACGAGGGCAACAGGAGTTCTGGCCCAGCCCAGAATGTTCTGGCTTAAGTTCCCAGGCCCACTGATGCATTGATGATGAGCTCTTTGATTTGGCTTCCTTAATGAAGATCTTGTGTACTGGCTGGGCACCTTACAAATGACCTCATTTCTTTATTTTGGACTCTTATTCTGCATGAATAAAGCAGCATTAATAAAAGTAAAAGCCCCGTAAGAGCAATCATGGGAGGAGGAAATGATTAGTGGTGAATTACTAGTACAGAATCTTCTCACGTCTCTGCTGTCTAATCCTGTTCCTGAGGCCTCTGCAGCCTCCAGCTGTTTACACGTGTGTCTTTCACGCCTTGATAGCACCATATCTGACTATGGACGTGATTATGCATCAAGCAAATGGCCCTCTGATCTTCTTAAAGGATGTGTGCTTGTGTTTTCTTATCAGTAGCTGAAGATACGCTATTGTCTTTGATGTCACCACATATGATATCTGTGTCGCCACTGACAATGAAGGATCTATAATAAGAATTATTGAGTGGCAGAGTGACGTCCAGCCGAGGGCTTACTGACGGTTTATCTGAACTCATGATTATGTCTTCATCTTCTGCTTTCAGCTCTTCCTTTGAGGGATGGGAAAAAACGCTATCATCTCCTCCTTTCACCCTTTTCTTTGCACTAACCAGCTTTATGTCCTCCTTCTCTACACCCATAAATGTTCTCTTTGGTCTTCCTCACAGTCAAATCCTTCCACCCACGTTCACTGTCCCTCTGCTAGACACGTCCAGACCACCTCAGTCTGGCTTTATCTTCAAAACGTCCAAAATGCTGCAGACGTGCAGCTGTTTTCATGTTTGGATGAAACGTTATTAACTGTCACGTTGAAACCTTCATCGACGACCTCCAGCCAGGGCGACAGAGCCGTTGCAAACCTTCGCTGTAGTTCCTTCAGTTGGGCTTTAATGGTGCACACAGCAAAGGTGCCGTGGCTCATAAACTGTGCTAACTCATTCTCCTTTGGACCTGCTTCAGGGTATTTCAATTAAACAGCATGAGCCAACAGAGGAGCGGATCGCCTGTCTCGTTCTATCCAGAACCTTAATGGACGGTTCATCAGTGCTTGTCATCATATTTTAGCCAGAGAACAGTTCAAATATGTGAATGCATGTGAATAAAAACAGCAAATGAGCGTTGTTTTTATTAAAATCGGCACCTTTAGCCGTTATTCAGAATTAACGGCTAAAGGTGCCGATTCTAATTGTACGCTGCAGCACAATTAAAGCTGTTGAGTTGTATTAAAATGGCACATTATTCACGTGTACGGCACAAAAGAAAACGACTCGAGCGCTTTTACGTACGTTTGCTTTTAATTCAATGACAGACAGACGGGAGGCCAATTCGGACCAACAACATTTGCTCCCTTTCGGCGTTAATTGTGCGTTTCTGATGCGTCACGAGACTGAAGAGCACAAATGAATAATTGGTCATTTGACAGCGTCTGTGGGCAAAGCACAGTCCAAAATCCTGTCATGCATGTTTCCTGCGTCGCATGCTGTTTCTTTTTATTGTCTCTGTAATCCAAAAATGAGAGGAACTAAAATCACTAATAGGCATGGAGTGGGATGATAAAACCCTGTAAATGTGACGCTATTTCAGGAGCAACCAACTAGCATTTAATCCAATATTTACCAGGCCAACCAATTAGAAGGTGGAACATTAATCAGGGAGAACATTTATAAACACGTGGGTCCTAATTACAAAAAGTAGAACAGCCTGCCCTTATTTATTAAACGTGCTGCCAAGTGTGGCAGAAATCTAAGCTGTAATAGTAGCTGACAGACAGCAGCTTGGTGAAGCCGTCCAGGGAGGGGGGGTCGGTCATTAGACAGCTCAGTGGGGGGAAAGGTCTCCGCAGAGGTCGCTTCAGGACGGCAGGGCTGCTCACGCACGCTAAATCCTCCCGTTTTCACATCACCTCGACATTTGCTTACAGAGTTTGTGCAGAATTTTCAATCTATAGAAATAAATTGAGGTTTGTAGCTTTTTAAAGCTTTTTTTTTTGTAGTACCAGTGGTGGAAAGTACAGGAACAGAATGAGTGAATCTGACCCGGTTCTTTACACATGATAACACCCTATTTTAAGCTATACATTGTATTGTCTTTTCATTTTTTTTTTTAAATCATTGTGTCCATTTTTAATTAAAATAATGAAATATGTCACCAAGAATGTATGGTCCATTCATTGAATTATTACCTCACAGGATATAAATTCATGACTCACGTGAATATCTGAAACCCACAATTCAATAATACCAGGAACAATATTTCATATCTCCTTTAAGCTTTGCAGCAGTATCTCAAAACAGTCTCTCAGGAACCTAAAATGTAACATTTTAAACAGTTGTTTTGTGTTACTAGTGATTACATTAATAAACTGTTTTTCCACCACTGGTAACTTTACTTTCTTAACTTAGTCTAGCAATTTCAGAAAGTAAAAAAAGAACCAAAACCCTTGATTTTAAGGCATTTTGACATTAGGATATGTTACCAGCCATCCTCAGACGAACAGAACACCGGTGCTTCAAACAGAGTTCATTGAGGGGAGCTTCTGGAGCACTTAAGAGACGAAGCCACAAAGAGGCTGGAGGAAGAGGCCCACTGTTCCCAGGACACACACGGTCACAAACACCCAGAGGAAGATTCTATCGATCACCATGGCAACATATTTCCAGTCATCCTCCACCTGTGGGTGAGCGAAGGGACAAATTTGTGAGCCGAGACCAAAAGAACAAGACAAGCGCGCAGTGACAACAGCGGGTTGAGTCAGAACCTCAGAGGCAGGTGGGAGGTTCTGTTGGAAGGATTAAGCTACAAGGACGGAACGACGACGGCAAGAAAAGGGTCAAACATTTCTAGTCAGCCGACAGTAAATAGATACAAATCTCACTATGATAATCGCATTCCCGCTGCAGCGACAGCGCTGTGACAGAGCTGATTGAGCCCCGTGTTTTTGCATATCAAAAAGCTGTTTCTTCCCCGTCGAGATTCCGCTCAGTGTGTTTAGAAGCATCTGAGGACGGCGGGATCCCAAACTCGTCCCGTCCCAAACTCCCTCTTTCAAACTTGTACTGCTATGAACTTCCGGAGCAGGTCGATCAATCCCAACAGAGGTCTCCCAGGAAATCACAGGCTTTATGTTACTGGCATAAATAGGTTACTTTATGTTTTTCTGTTCCATCAAGTGAGCAGTAAAAAGAGCTGCAACTATCAGTCCTGTCAGTATTTCTGCCTCTTTCATTGTTTTATTGGGCAGAAAGCGAAGCGTCTAAAAACCACACAAAGCTGGATAAATGGGACTGGCGCCACATCGGGACGACTGACCTCTCTGGCCTTGTTGCGGCTCCGCATGTTCTCGGCGATGTACTTGATGCTCTCGATGGCCTGTCTGATCTCAGGCGACACCACAGAGAAGGCCACCACAGTGTTGACGCTCTGCACCTTCCCGAGATCCGGAGTCCCCGGGGTGTCCTTCTCGTGGCGGCAGGGGCAGGGACACCTCTTCCCAGCGCCGTCCTCCATGGAGGACAACTTGCTGTCCCCGAACTCCAGACAGTTGAGAGAGCCTCCCGCGACCTGCTGGAGATCACATTTGAAGGTTAAACCCAGTTGTGACCAGTTGGCAAAGCCTGAGATTACACTTATAAGGTGTAGTCAAGGCACAAAATGGACGTTTAGAGGACAGTCAGTGGCCAAACGGCATTCTTCTTCAAAGTCTCAAGCTCCTGGTGCTGCAAACGTCCGTGACCTCGGCGCCGGTTCTGCTGACAAGCTTGATTTTAAATCACTGTCTGCTTCAGAGTCCAGGCAGAACTGCAACTACAGTCACACTATAAATACAAGCTTCTGGGACAGGAAGTGGGCGCGGACCCTTCGCACACACTTTGACCGCAGCCTGGCGCGCGTCTGCACGGGCACGCGGGCCGACCGTAAATCAGAACGGGCACAGGACTCATCACGGTGCATGAGCATCTCCTGCCTTCAGGAGATTCCACTGCCATGACGGGTTTATGAGCCGGATATCGCCCACATGAGCGCCAGTGTCTGGGTTTGTGCCCGAGCGGCAGGGACTCCTTACCTGCATCAAGCTATTCTTCCGCCTCTTCCCTCCTTTCCCGCCTCCTCCTCCCCCTCCAGCTCCTCCTGCCTCCCCACTGCTGTCCACCCCCCGGGCCTCGCTGTTGTCATCAATTGGCCTCCGCATCAGCATAATCCTCGGCAGCACTTTGAGAAACACGGAGCGCACCCAGCCCGGCATGGTGTGCGTCATCGGCGTGCGGTAGTGAACGTTCAGCACGAACACGGTGATGACGATGCTGAGCGTGACGAAGATCATGGTGAAGAGCAGGTACTCGCCAATGAGCGGGATGACCAGCGACGTGGAGGGGATGGTCTCTGTGATAACGAGCAGGAAGACAGTGAGGGAGAGCAGGACAGAGATGCAGAGCGTGACCTTCTCTCCACAGTCCGACGGGAGATAGAAAACCAGCACTGTGAGGAAAGAGATGAGGAGGCAGGGGATGATGAGGTTGATGGTGTAGAAGAGGGGAAGCCGCCGGATGTAGAAGGAATAGGTGATGTCTGTGTAGATCTCCTCGCAGCAGTTGTACTTGATGTCGTGCTTGTAGCCCGGAGCGTCGATGATCTCCCATTCTCCGCTTTCCCAAAAGTCTTTAAGGTTCACCTGGGGGAGCAATAAACAATCGCCACCACCTGAGTTTAGAAACATGCTTTAAACGCGTGAAATCTTTGTTTGATGAAGGTTCTCGGGCCTCCCGGTCGGAGAGAACTTGTAGTTTAAAGGGAATTCAACTGAACTTCCTTTAGTTTTTGGACTAAATGGAGTTGAATTTTCTTAAACCAGTTGAAGACTAACTGACCTTAGACCCAATAAGTACCAGGTCGATTTTGGCTTTGTCGTACGTCCAGGAGCCAAACTTCATGGAGCAGTTCTGATAGTCAAATGGGAAGTAGGTGATGTCCATGGGGCAGGAGGACTTGAAGATGGCCGGAGGAACCCAGGTGATGGTGCCGTCAAACTTCAGCAGCGCTTTGGTCTTGTCCTCCACGAGGAAATCCCCCACAGCGCTGTGCACGACACGTGCGCGAGAAGGAGGGAGCGCGTGGTGGGAGGGAGGTCAGAGGGAGGCGAAGACATGGGAAAGAAGGGAAAAGGAGCAACAGAAGACAGGAAAAGGTTAAAAAAAAGAGAAATCATTGCTTAATTATGGAAGAAAGAACATCCCAACTCATATCATCAGTCGCTGCTGGAAGCACAACAGTAAAAACACATCCTAATTCTGACATTCCCAAATTAGAATTTTGATTGTTTCCGATTTAAATTGGGAATTTTGGAGCCGTGCCCCTTTGAAATTGACCACAAACATAAGACGTCAACGGTGCCGGTCTCACTTGTTGTAGAGCACGATGTCAGGTCTCCAGATCTTGTTGGAGGGAACTCTGATGAACTCAATCCCGTCAAACTCTGTTGGGATCCATCTCAGCTTATAATCATTCCAAATCTGGTGGAAAAAGAAAGGGGAGGGGTCGGTCTTTTGCAGGTCCCATTTGCCTCCAAAGGGGCCTATTTTTGAAATGAATATGTTTCCACAGGAAATCAAACACAAACACATTTTTGATGCCACCGGCAGCTTAGACAGACGTGTGAGGGAATATCCCACTGACATAAATAGAGAATCAGTGTTGTTGCTCCTGGTACTTAGTGCACCTGCAGGTTACATTCCATTAGTCTTGGCTATTTGCATGTCATTCAAGATGAATTCATTCATTATCCGAGCTGATTAATACCCAGTTTTGACCTGGGAGCTGTTTAATTAACCACTTCATGCTACACTGACGTTCCATTTATCTGCACCAGCCAGGGAGCACACAGTGATTGGCTGGAGATGTAATTGTGATGGAGGCTTCGGGTTAGTGGTTCGTATTTACAATATCTACAGAAGCGCCGGGTCACATTGCTGCTGGCAAACTTAGAGTCAGGTCCCAAATACGCAGAAAGTGTCGCGCCAAAGGTGACTCCGACTGGCTTATTACTTTGGAATGTGTGTATTATTCTCTGTCATTCACACACACACACACGCACACACACACTCACACACACACACACACACACACACCTACGCCATGTGTCTGCTTTCTTTGTTTGATCTGTCAACACGTCAACAAAGATGAATTAAAAATGAACTCTAATTTGAATTCTGGCACATTCCGATGTTTATTTGTTTTTGCCACATTGTTGCATCATCACCATCCTCTTCCTCATCGTGTTTTTGGGTGGTTTCCCACCGTCTGCAATCACTCTGCGCAGCTTCTCCGGGTTAAATTGAGGCTTTGCAAAAGGTCACGCTGATGGAAACGGAGACAGGCCACTGTGGCTCCGTCGTCCATGAATAAATTTAGAGCAAAGGGAGGAAAACAATGGCGGAGAGGCAGAAAAGAGGTCGTCTGGGAGAACAGCTAGAAGGCTGAGGTCAGAGTTCAGGCTCTGTCTGTTGGTTCCTGACGCCCAATAGATAGATTGACCATAACTTATACATGGATCCCTCGCCGATCACACTCAAGGGGCTGTCTGAGATCCCCCTGCTCTCTGGTCCACCTGCTCCAGTTTAATCATAGTAAGATTTCACCCACACACGCGACGGAGTGGACGACCTTTTGATGCCTGCTTAGTCTGTACAGACATGTGCTGTCACAAGTGTTGGTGAGATGGTGTGTGCTTACATGTCTGAGCCACAAATTTGTTTCCATGATTTGGTTCACCTCATCCTGCAGAGACGAGAAGAGAGAGGTTGTTAGAGATGTGTCTGAGTGTGTGTTGAGGAGTGTGTTGAGGAGTGTGTTCACGCTGCAGCAGCTGAGAGCCTGCAGGCGCGGCACAGAGCCTTAAAGACACCACCACCATGTCTGAAGACAAAATCTAATTTTCCCTTAAGGTCTTGTCCTCTGGATCTGGATTGGACTGACTGTCAGAGCAGTCTAAAAGTTTGAATTATGATAATAATTTAAGAGCCCGCAGATATTCTCCATATCTCATATTTAGTTGGATTTGCAGTGTTAATATTATTTTAAGTCAGCCTAAACCACACAAAGAGCTGCACAAATCCCCCTTTGATAGGCAAACACATGGAAATATGTGCAAAGACACACACGTGGGGGCACAGACAGGGAGGGTGCCCTCACACACACACATGCACGCCCACAAGACTCACCTTCAAATTAATCTCACCTTGACGAGGGAGCAGATAGAGCTACATATCAGTCCGGCCTGAAAGAGGCTCCTGCAGGCAATTTCCTCTTAATCTGAAGATTTCCATTCTGAGCTGAAAACCTCTTTTCACCAAGTGGATATGCAGCCTGCCAAACCCCGCCCTCCCCCCCCCCCCCCCCCCCCCCCCCCCCCCCCCCCCCCCCCCCCCACCACCACTACCACCACCCGCAGTAAACTTAATAATTCCAAAAGAAAACAGCAGCGTACAACAAACACTGGGTGACATTTCTGGAATCTGTGAAATTGAGCAGTCTAAATAAAGACCACGCTCACTTTCGGCTTTCACTCCTCTCGTTCCGCAGCTTATCTTTTGGCTTTTCTCTATCAAAGGTAGGAAATATGATTAAGTAAGACGCTTGCAGGAAGACGTCTCACTTCATATAGGCCCACACACGCGGTCGTCCTTACATGTGTGTGTGTGTGTGTGTGTGTGTGTAGGGGCTGCTTACAACTTTGACCAGTTGGGAAATGGAGACCTCGAACTCCACAGTCACTGGATCAGAGACGTTCTCCACTGGTCTGATGAACTGGTTGTACTTTCTGAACAGCCTCCTGAAGAGCCGGTCCTCCGCCTTGGAGGAGAAGCAGCCTGAGAAGACGAACGGGAAGAAAATGTGGCCCACAAAGAGGAGAGTGACGTTTGCGTGGTGACACATCCAGTCATAAACAGGCAGGGTTGTGAAACATGCCAAAACGAAGTGAGCTTGAGCCCAATGTGGCTGATCATTTTCTGACATTTTTGGATTCAAGGCAACATATCTTGGAAGGTGCTGGAATTTCTTGACATTCTTTCCCATAATGACACCTCAAAGAGGAACAGAGCGGCAATACCGCTCATTTTCTTTTATTTGCAAGCTTAATTTTAGCTCCATGCCACTGTGGGATTAGCATTTTCTATCCTGCTTTTAAGGAAGGACAAATATCAGAGAACATACCCAAAGCTACACTGGAAACGCAACTTTTGCAACAAAGATGATCACATTTGATTTTCAGTCCATGACTTCTGAAGGAAAAGCTCCAAAATATTGTATATTTAATAAGGATTAGTCATTTGAGCAATGTGAAGTAGACAAGGAATAATCCTTTTGTATTAACTAAAAATGTGAATGTATGAAAGTAATATTAAAAGTGGGGTTGAAACCAGAGGGTAAACCACAGGA
Organism: Takifugu rubripes; assembly: GCF_901000725.2. NCBI lineage: Eukaryota > Metazoa > Chordata > Actinopteri > Tetraodontiformes > Tetraodontidae > Takifugu > Takifugu rubripes. Next base: position 16,344,640 of record NC_042301.1, on the reverse strand, counting down.
GCGGTGCAAATTCATAACAAAACTGAGAATAAAACGAGCAACTCAGCCTTTTCCATTTGATCTATCAAGACTTTGGAGTTTGCGGATTAAAGTTTGGGGGCTATTTGGTGAGAAATCTCTAGATTATAGAGCTGCTGCTTCAGATCATCAGAGTTGAAATGAACTTTGAATCCACTTCTGTGTGACACGAGATCACTTTGACATTATTCATCGTGTTTTCGTGCCCCCCCCCCCCCCCCCCCCCCCGCACTGTCAGGGCGCATGTGCACGAACACCATGTTCCAGTTACCACAGAAGTAGGAGCTGGGCATGACGTCACAGAGTTGTTTGCATCTCCATACATATACGTCAAGCAATACTACGTATACGACGGAACAAAAAGTATTCAGAATAAATGGAATAATACTGGAGCTTCTACATCAGTCACCTTTTAAAGTCAACTTGGGGGGGCTGGGAGGATCCTCCAAATTAGGAAATTTGAGCTCAGGTTATAAATCCCGGTGCATTCGGCCCGGCGTGGGGGTAGCAGACGTATGACAGCCCCTTCCATCCTGCGTGGTGATTGCTGCCAGCTGCCTCTGCGACCCTGACCGCCCGAGTGACCTGACAGCTCGCTGTGTCGCTGCTGCAATTTATATTTGTTCAGTTAAGCGTGAGACCTGTTTTTTATTAGCTCCCCTTTCCAAACTCATCACCCACCCGTGGGACCTGGGACCTTCCTCTATGTTTGGCTTCTAATAGTTTACAAGGTAGCAAATCTCTTTGGCAGCTGTGATATTGCCTCTGACTTCAGCCCAGCGGGGCACCCCTGGATTGGGTCTCTGATGATAGTCAATCAAGCAAACCTATTGGCATCGCGTAAGAAACAATTGGACGTCGTCCATTAGCTGACCACTGCTGGAGGACTTACAGCGGGACCCAAAGTTATACGAGTTAAAGACAGAGTTACGACTTGGCGAGACGGCTGCTGAATTTACAGCGACCAAAATATCTTCTTTACTAATGATGAAGGAAGGAGCTTGGAAGGCCTGAGGCCCAACAGTGCAAGTTGCAAGATAATCACAACAGATGAGTTCCTAAGAGTTCCTAAGTTTTATGGGCTACTTACACACTTATATTATTCTGGGTAGCAGGAAACAGACTGAAAATGAAAAGATGAATCGCTTTATATGCTTAAATAGATCAACAGACAAAATGCCTACCAATTAAAAAGATGAGGAGAGGAGAGGAGAGGAGAGGAGAGGAGAGGAGAGGAGAGGAGAGGAGAGGAGAGGAGAGGAGAGGAGAGGAGAGGAGAGGAGAGCCTACTTAACGTGTCCCTCAGCAGATTATGTAGATCCAGGCTTCACAGCCGCCTGTCTGTTAGCTGTATATCATGCGAATGCTATGCTAAATACACCTTTGCAGGAATGATTCAATTGAAGAATGCTATGGATTTATGTTTGTCGATCTTAAAGTGTGACAAGTAGGAGAAGAAATGGGCTTTAAAAGTGAGGAAATGGACTGCTGCGATCCTCATACCTGTTAGCAGAACTACAGAAGGCTGCTCTCTGACACACACACACACACACACACACACACACACACACACTCACTTCAGACGATGCTTAATGTCAGTAATTATAACAGAAGCAATTCTAGCGACAGGTTGAACACACTTTTACCTGAATTAAACGTGGTTGACTCTCCCTCCTGCTGTCTGCACGTGTGTATTTAAACACATTATTAGATGCACTTGATATCAATGATTCTAAGATGTGAGAAATCATTTAACTTCTAAGAGTATCATACATCACTCGTGCTGTTATCTGCACAACAGCATGTGTATTTTTTTTAAAAAGGTGAGAAACATGTTTGGAAATTCCTTCTGGCGTTAACGGATTCAAAGAACACACTCATTCATTTATTCATAAAAGATGTTGTATAAAAGATGTTAACTTCTCTATCTACCCATGTGGTAATCAGTCTGCCGGCACTAATGACTAAGGTTCTGTCTGCTAAAAGTCCAACGTGTTTGATTTTACCTGCCCCATTTCCAGAAACATCTGTGTTTTCTAGAGCATCATAATTCATAATTCATCACCTCTATTGTGTTTTCACCTAAACGCACACAGGCAAAACTGTAGCGCTTCCCAGGTGCTGCAGTTCGGCTCTACCAGTCTTTATTCTCACAGATTTAGGTTTCAGAATATCTCCACACACTTTAAACTATAATCTATCACTATCAGTGGAACGTCTGGAAAATCCCCTCTGGTCAATGTTATGGACAAAGACCAGGCAGGTGACGCTTTCCACTGTAATCCTTTAATGGGAAAAAGATCAAAAACTACATCAAACCGACACTTTTAATGCCCTGTGTCTCTTTATTTAAAAAAAGAGGAGACACTTTAAAGCCAACAGGATGTATATTTGTATGTACTCGTGTACCTTGACCAAATCTCCTACACCCACTTGGTCTAACAAGCGAGCTTAAACACAAAACCACATGTTGGGATAACACTTGACTGGGGGAGACGAGAGCGAGCGAAGGAAACAGCTGGGTAGAGGTGGAGGAGTGGGAGGGACGGCACTCGATGACTGATAGAGAGGAAGAGGATCATTTTATGGGCTGTTAGAGAGCCATTACCTCCACTCCTGTCAGAATGCAAATGCTTTTAAAGGAGAGAGAGAGAGAGAGAGAGAGAGAGAGAAGGGCCGGAAGAGAGCACGTTTACATCTCAATGGTGTGTACATGTGGTGTGTACATGTGGTGTGTACATGTGGTGTGTACATGTGGTGTGTACATGTGGTGTGTACATGGCTTTAGACTCATTCTGAATGGGGCTTAAGCGATTCCTGATGAGAGACTCTCCCATGTAGCCTTTGTTTTCCCCTCCCCAAAAAACGATGAACTGGGCTGAGAAGAGATGGACAGATAAGCGGAGGACAAATGAGAGAGTGAACAAGACGGTGAGTGGAGAGCTGATGAGGACATAAGCTGAAAGGTCTGGTGTTGAGAGTGGAGTGGAAGTCTGAGGAGTGGGGCCTGTCGTGTTCCATCTGCGTTCCGAGCTGTCATCTTCCTGCCTCTCCTCTCTCTTCAGGAGCGTTGAGCAACAATGCAGGGCCACCTCAGACCCCCCCCCCCCCCCCCGGGACTATATAAGCCGTCACACATTCTTGTGCAGAACGATATTTTCTCTTTTTTCACCTTCAAAATGAGCAGATTAAATGAAAAGTGCTCATCTTTCCCCTCAAGGCAAGTTCCCCCCAAAAGTAGGTTGGATGAATTTGAATTGTGTTTCATATAAAGGACTAATTCAACTTCCACGGTCACGGACCTCTAAAATGAACACTTCCCCGTTTTCAAATAAAAAGTGGAAATAAATGGCATGGACCCACTTAGCTTACTGGAATATTTCCCATTTCCATTGTTATACACAGGTGTTGGTTTAGATGTTGTTGGGAGCCTGAGCGGTGCTGGTTGAGGTGAGAGTCCTGTTATCTGTGGCTCACTTTATCTTTTAGACGCACTCCCTCTGCTCTGCATCCTGCTCTATAAATGTTACCGTGACATCAGCATCATTACCCCCCCCCCACACACACACACACACACACACACCAGCACAGTTCACTGACCACATCATCAGTCGTGCAGTCAAAGACATTAAGGAAGCAGCGCCTTTGCTTGAATGTAGCACAGCTGCAGCAGGAAAACACCTGCAGGCTAAGGCAAAATATTAGACTAGCACACCGAACACCGCGTGTGTGTGTGTTTGTGTGTGTGTAGACGTCTCTGTGTGTAGGAGTGTGTGTGTGTGTGTGTGTGTAGGGGAATAAAAGTCAACTCTGTAATACCAGCGCTACAGTCTACAGTCTGCTGACTTCATCCTTCACCCGTCGTGATGCTACGAGCTCGGTGGGCTTCAGCGCCCGTGGATCTGGTCGATTCTAACTTAGAGTTGACTCACTTAACTCATAATGATCCCAAATATTAAAGAACAGGACTGATTTTGTATCAAAAGAATATGTTGAAACTTGATTTGCGTTTATTTGTAGTCCATGCGTGGGCTAAAGGAAGACTGTAAAACAATAAATACAGTTAATTTACCTCGGTGCCACTTTCGGGGGTGGGAGTGGGTCTGGGGGGGGGGGGGGGGGGTGAGTAAATCAATAACAAACTAAATCTGTATTTAATCTGATTGCCGCGAGTTATCAACAAAGGTCAAGACGTACTGGAGGTCATCATAAGAGAAAGGTCTGTAACAGCAGCATATCTTGGTGCTCAGCAGGGCTCTCTCTCTCTCTCTCACACACACACACACACACACATACGCACACACACACATACACAAACACACACAGGGCTGAAGCATGTGTGTGTGAAGCCTGATAAGCCAGAGAAGAGCCTCTGCTAGCTTGCATAAATCAGATAGCTGCCATTTATGGCCAGAAGCAAATGTTTATGTTGTTTAGAAATGCCGCTGCATAATTACAGCCAGAGCACGTGATTGGCTGCGGGTCATCCACCCACAGCAGAGGTCAGACATGACTTTCTGTCCGATATTCCAAATCCAAATGAGATTCCCCTCACTTGACCATACTTCCCAAAGCTGAAGAAATCCTTTCTATTTGCTAAGAGGCAGCAGAAGCATCTTTAGCTTATTAGTATTAGTTGTGGTGCAGCGGAATGATGGAATCTGTTTTATCCAAGTGATTCTTCTTCTTCTTCTCCTTCTTTAATCAAATGTCTGCAGAAGGACATTTTCCAGCTGACCGAGATCTGCCTTGTTTGAACTCACAAACTCTCAACAGAGACGCACAGAGCCGGTAAACAAGTTCTAATCTGTTTTGGTTTCCTGAATTCACGACACGCCTCAAAACAACATTTGCATTCATCAAAATTCATTTATCCGCGCTTGCATTCTTCTGTAGTTCAGTGGCCTAGTTACCGAGAAACAAAGTCACGGACGAGGTCTCCGGCGCCACCCCGGGGAGACGCCACCGAAAGAGTTAAGCCTTTCCTCCAGTTGAAAAAGTTCAATAATAAAACAACAGAGCTTGAGACGGTTCTGGGGCTTTTGCGCAGATGCTCAAAGTGCTGATGGAGGCATGAAGCGCGGCTCTCGACGCACATCCACGCAGACACCGACGCGCGTAAAACGCACGGAGAGAAGTGAGGAGCTCAGGTCTGTAGTGTGTGGAGCCAGATGCATCCTACCTTGCACCATCAACGCGAGAGGAAGCAGGAGAATCCACCTCACCGCGGACCGCATGTCTCCGTGGGTCGGTTGGGGATCCGCTTCACTTTCAGGACACTTTTTTAGATCCGACTTGTGCGCTATGAGACAGGAATCACGAAATGACGCGCATCCCTTCCCGGTGCCGCTCAGCGCTGCCTTAATTTACTGTTTCTGATCCGAACAGGACTTGTTTCGTCCCTCCCCTAAGAGCGCAAAGCTCCCCTCTGGCGCATCCATACGGACTCCCCTCCCCAACATTTGCTCTGGAAGAAACACTCCAAAGAGTCGCAAATGTGCATTATTGGGTTTCTGCGCGCGGCGGACTCGGGTCCACGTGCCTTAATCACAGATCGGTCGGTTCAGGTGGAAAGTTGCTGGTGTCAATGATTTAGGGGGTTTGTGAGGAACAACAGTTTCCAGCGCCGCGGACAACAGCAGGGGGTGTTCTTTCACCTATACCACACACACGCACACGCACGCACACACATTACAGCTGCGTCACGGTTACAGGAATTAAAGACTTTTCAGACATGTGACACACCGCCAGCCACGCATGCGCGTGCGCCTTCGCCTCTAAATTCTACCCCACTGAATGACGGCCGTGCGGGAACTCCAGTCCTCCAGCATCCGGGTCGCGCTGGCTAAAGTTTAATTTTAGCCGCTCATTTCTTGGTTTGACGTCATCCAATCAAGTAATCTAGGGAGAGAATGATCATCCTCTTACAACAGGTTATATTTATGACCCCCTGTGTTACCAAAAAAAAGGGGGTGATTTATTTCGTCAATTTATTTATTTATTAGTATTACTATTATCTTTTTGTGCAATTTCAAGAGTTAATTTTATTTTTGTATTTCAAGAACGGCCTTTTAGTCAATAACATTGCTAATACTTTGATGAATATTATATGTTTTAATATGGCAATAACATGATCACTCAGGTCCCTCCAGCTACTGTATCTGTTTGACACTCTGGTCCCGGGGTTGCTTGATATGATCCAGCATCCTGTGGTAGAAAAGCCAGGAGGACGCCCTGTCAAGACAAAGGAGGAGAGGAAGAAAAGCGCGTCTAGATCCAATCACCTGCGTGTGTGGGCGAGCGTCTACATCAACGTGTGAGGACTCATTTTAATAGGAAAGGCAGAAAAAAGACACTGTGGCTAATCAATAAAAGTCTTCCGGACTTGAAGCGTGACAACAGCCATCGTCACAGTGGGCGTCCTTCTCTTGCTGCCTTATCTTACTTCCATATTTAAAGAGAATTGCGACTAAAAACTCAGCCCCCCACTGACAGACTGCAGAAAGTGGCCATATGCAGAGACCCAGAAGCAGCACAGGAGGGATAATGTGTTTTTCCTGTTGCTGCTGTGCAGATTCTGACAGGCGCGGAGCTCGCAGGGTGGCGCCAAGCCTCGCGCGTCTCCGCCAGCCTTATTAAGGAAATGGTCGGGAGGAGGAACTAGGTGAGAATGGCTGTTTCTGCCAGGACCGTTCAGTGTGACGCACCATAGACTGTCCTCGTGCTGTGCCCTGGGCCATGTTTAATTTATAGTTTTAGTAAAAGCTGAACACACGGAGCCCACAAGCCATTAATGTCATCCTCTTCCCCCCTCCGCCAACATCATTCCTCACACAATGCCCCTTTTTTCACCACTTTATGTCCCCCCATACTTTTCTCTCTCGTTGCTGTGGCAGACTGGTGGTGGATCTGGTCTCGTTCATCCCGTGTACACTAGTGCCATCTTCCTGCCTCAAATGTAAGCCAACGCACACAATCGCCAGAACTTTCAGATCCCAATGAATTATTCACGTCCACATATCTACAACACATCTCCTGACCTCGAGACGAGTGCTTTTATTTTCAACCCCGATAAAAACCCCCCATGAAATCTGGATGGCCTCTTCTTGTTGCTCTCGTGGTTTTCTCACTGAGGTGGCCTTAATGGAGAAGCGGGTTCTTCTTCTTCACGCAGTGAGGACAGATGATAAAAGAAAGAGTTTTTATTTTAAAAAGGGCAGAAAAGCAGACAGAGCTGGAACAGCAAGAGGGTGTCGCACCGCCTGGTTCTGTGGATTTCTGTGGACACAAAACTGTACACGACCTACACATTAGTTACTTTGACCATGGTAACGAGGACAGTAAGAAACCAGGCTGATCGCTATTTAGGCAACTTAAGACTGATGGGAAGTTGTTTTTTTTCTCTTCCTGAAAATGAGGTTTAACAGCATTTGCAGTGCTGATGTCCAGCAGATGTTGGGTTAGACTTAGTTGCACTTGTTAATGAGAGCTGCTGACGTTGTGGCTTATTGACAGTGAAACTGCAGAACAGCCCTGCAGGAGGACTCCAAGTAAATCCTAAAGATAGTTCGACAAGACATTTCCTCACTAAACATCGCCATCATTTACATGCAAATGAATAATATTCTAATTAATATCTGCAACCAACTGAGCCGGCTTGTGTTGAGTGGTGTTTGGTGCACAAAACAGCTCATTACTGTGGTTATTCGCTGACTTAATCTTTGCATTGTTCTGCTTCAACAGTTAATAAAGACACAGATTTTTAGTAATCACCGCCAAAGATGGGATTATTTTCCCACCAAGAAATGCAACCTCAGTTAAGGCAAAAAAAAACCATTTCATTTACAGTAAAACACCAGCAACACGAGAAGAGATCTAGTTGGGATTCTGGTCTCAATGTTCATATAAGCACATGTGGAAGAGCCAAAGCACTCATTTTAATGCACAAAGGCTGATTTAACAAAAATGAAGCATAAAAATGGATAAGCTAATGTTAAGCTAAGTGAAATAAATCATCTTACAGCCATGATCTTTTGCCTCTGATTACACCGAAGACTCAGATCACCCTGATGTCCCGTGACAGCTTTCGCATGTAGAAGCTCGGTCTTGTAAATCACTGAACTCTACAAGTCTGGAAGTGAGGAGTTTTCCAGTCTTAGACTATGAACCCGTGGGTTTAAATGTGAAATGGATGTGGCAGCTCGGTAGCCTGGCGAGGCTTTGAATGTTACAACTTGTGATTGGGAAGGAAGGAGCATCTTACGCTACTGTGTACTCAGGCCACAGGCAGAATGCTTAAACTCTGTTGGTACATCATGGGCACTGTCTAAGAGCATTGCACTCATTAATGTCTGGCCATCTTTTATTCATGGCTGTTGAGGCAGAAGGGGAAAGGGAGTGTAATTAGAGGCCAAATGTGCTGTCAACACTGGGCATGTTTTTACATGGGTCGGGATATCTAAAACGAAGCAAGAAGCCAAACTTTTTAATGTTAGCTGCCAAAATTCAGCTTAAATCAGAGCTGCTCAGAGTGCAGAGTGGCTGAAACTTTGGCATGTGCTCACAGCGCGTGTTCATCCCGGATCCTGTAGTCAGACTACACACGCTAACACGCTGCACTCAGATACCGCAAGCTGCTTCAGGTGGGTTATCCAGAGAGACCTGCTGACGTTAGCAGGCAATATCTGGACATAAAGAACAATGTAGAATACTGCAGGCATCCATAGGTGGGGGAGCGTGTGGCGCGGAGCCCGCGAGCTGAGCTATTTGGGTGTGTAAAAAGGACAGATAATTGGGTTTATCACCAGCTTATTTTTAGTTCTCATGGCTTCACATGCAATTTAGAAAAGACTAGAAACATGTGGAGGTATGGGAGTGGGAACAGGGAGAGTGGGGGGGGGGGCTTAATAAAGGAAAGATAAGGAAGAGGGAATTTTATAGGAAAGAGTGTGGAAATTTTCAGGAAGCCCAATGAGTCCTCTGAAGGACGCCTGCGTATGGAGATCAGAAGTGTGTATGCAGTGTCTGCCAAGGTTGTTCTGGGCTATGAAACATCACATCATGAACTAAATGAACTGAAAGCACATCTGGTTCTGAGGCAAGAACCAGAGGGCCCAACTGGTTTCATAGAGGGGGGGTGGGGGGGGCTGAATCTTCAGCTTCAAGGGGGAAAAGAGTGCTGTAAGATACAAATATAAGGAGGTGGTTGTTACAGTTACAAGACAATAAAAGTTCCCCTGATGAAGGAAGCGTATTTCAGCATGGATCAGCGAGGGAAGGTTCCAGGAAGAACACATTTTCTTCATCCACTTCTAGACGTGGTGCAAATGTATTGTGAGAGAGAGAAAAAAGGAAAATCCTTTGTAACAACTTTTGAATTTGCCATGCCAACCCACCCCGCTTCCCAAAAAACACCCATCTCCTCCCACCTCAGGAGGTCAGCTACAACCCGAAGGGTCTGAGACAATCCTTTATGCACGGTTCCACGGTTCAGGATGAAAACCATGTCGGCGCTTCACGCAAGTGGCTCTACCTCCACCAATAAAGAGAGAGCTGTGCAGCAGAGCCACCACTCATCAGCGTTCACCCACATTACGTAACACTGACCTGGAGTCAGCTGAGGTCAGCGCTGCCTGGAAAGGTCAGAGGGGTTTATAAAGGTAAAGCTGGAAGATAGATAGATAGATAGATAGATAGATAGATAGATAGATAGATAGATAGATAGATAGATAGATAGATAGATAGATAGATAGATAGATAGATAGATAGATAGATAGATAGATAGATAGATAGATAGATAGATAGATAGATAGATAGATAGATAGATAGATAGATAGATAGATAGATAGATAGATAGAAGCTAAGCTGTCCATTACCACATTAAGGTTTAACCTTCAGACAGATTTACCAAATCCATCCTATCCCATTTAAAGAGTCCAGACTGTCAACATCTACCACTCAAATATCATAAGTTCATCTATATTCTCCAGTACTAAATATACTGTAGCTTGTCTACTCATTTTATGGTAAATCTGACCAGACAACTAAATGGTGTTTACTTTATAAACGCTAAGGTTGAGCTCATTGTCCAAAATATCTCAAAGCAACTGTCCAAGTTATAACCCTGCTTTTCTTCCTTATATCACAATTTTTAAATTAAGGGTGAGGTAAAAACCTGAGCAAACAGGAAATCCTTTTATTCAGAGTGTAATAGATTACAGTCCATGGCATGCGCTGACATGTCGAGGCTGCTACAGTGGAAAAAGAGAACACAACAAAAGAACGGCCAATACTCTTAAACATAAAACTATTGCAAAAGGGCCTAATAACCGAAGCTTAGGAGCAGAACAGGCGCTGAGGAGGAAGATAACGCTGTCAACGTTTGATGGGAAGAAAGGGAAATATTACCAGGGCTCATTTGCCATGATAAATCTTGTGGAAAAGAAGAAATGAGGGTCTTCTATGTGAGTCTGAACAACTGGGATGATGACGCTGCAGAAGGGAGCAGACCACTGAATGTTCTGGGAGATCGTTAGGTTCAGAATGAGGCTGCAGAGTTCACGGTTTCTCACCAGTGATGTGGTTCTTCTCGACAGTGGGATCACAAAGTGCTGGAGAAAATAGTCGGCCTGGCCAGAACGTCGTGTTCGAAATGAAACATGGCTTGAATGGTGTCTGTTAAAAAAAATCATTTCAAAAAAAGCCATGCAGTGAAAAAAGGTCGACGGAGACACTCGGTCCTCAAATCTCCGTTGATCCACGAGAGCCGCGCGTTAACTATCCTCGTTTTATTCTCAGACCACGATAAAATTTTTAAAAAGAACATCCTAAAAATCTCCATATCTGTGGAAGAGGAAAAGAACAGAGGAAGGTTTTTAAAATACATGGACACAGAAAGTGAACTTTTCTATGATTGACTTTATTAAAAGCAAGCTCGTTAATCTCCACGAGCAACAGAACCGTGTGTGTGTGTGTGTGTGTGTGTGTGTGTGTGTGTGTGACTCACGCTGTGTCATCAGCTGTGGGTGTGTTATAGCTTTGGAACATCGGCTGCATGAAGAGCCCCAGAGTTCCCACAACACACACCAGGATGAAGATCCACAGGAAGAGCCGGTCTATCACCATAGCAACGTACTTCCAGTCTTCTATGATCTACAACCAAAGTGCAAATTTTAACTACACATAGGACTGAAAGATAAATGAAACTGGGGCCTTTTTAAATAATGATTTTGTGTAGTTTTTAGTGTTACTCCCATCAACATGTTCAGGTCCATGTGGGTGCAGCTATAATGGCAGATTGATTGATTGATTGATTGATTGATTGATTGATTGATTGATTGATTGATTGATTGATTGATTGATTGATTGGTTGGAAGCACTTTTCCTCCTCACCCCTTCATCGTCATCCTCTGTTTTCATGTGTTCCGCGATGTATTTTACGCCCTCTACAGCCTCCTCCATTTCTGTGTCCGAGTGAGCACCCAGGGGTCGTTGGTGGTCAGAAAAGCCAACACTTCCGTCCGGTACCTCACCGGCTCTCCAGCAAAGCCTGCGCGGCGTGTCCTCGGCGTAGAAGGAGTCGGTGTCGGTCGGGATGCCCCCGAGCCTGATGTTGGAGTACTGCTTCTTCTCCGTAACACTCGTAGCGCGACTCTTCCCGACGCCGGAATGCTTGGCGTCCTTTTGGCAGGACTTATTACGGACGCTGGAAGAACCCGGATGCCTCATGAGCAGGAAGGTGGGCAAACGGGTCAAGAAGATGCGTTTGACCCAGTCGGGCATGTGATGCGTGGACGGGGAGCGGTGGTGCACGTTGAGCACGCACACGGTGCTCACAATGGAGAAAGTGACCAGCACCATGGTGAACATCAGGTATTTGCCTGGAGGAAAGGGAAGAAAAAAGCGTCACTCGTTGGTTCTCCAGTCAGAGGGTCGAGGTTGTGGTCGTTAGCTCGGGTCGCTTTGTTTGTCAGACGACTTATTGAAAATCTCGTGACCTTTGCTGCGGCGGGAACCGCGAAAAAGGCATTTCGGGACGCTATACGGGGGCTCCGTACTGGGTCGACCTTTCTCGCAACATTGGTTAAAAGGTTCAAATCAGAGGTGGAAAGAAAGCACACTCACGTCTGCATATTTAGCCATCCCGGAATGTCCCACCCACCACATAACCTGTAAAAAAAACCCAAAAGATTTGGCATCTGTCTGATAGCGACGTCCATACTGACCTATGAGGGGCACTGCCAGAGAGGTGGGGGGCACGATCTTAGATATCAGCAGCAGGAACACGGTGAGAGCCAGAAGCACGGACATGCACAGCATGATCTTCTCCCTACAGTCCGACGGCAGGTAGAACACCAGGATGGCCAGCGACGTGATCAGCACGCACGGGATGATCAGGTTGATGGTGTAGAAGAGCGGCTTCCTCTGGATCACAAAGTCGTAGGTGATGTCAAGGTAGGTGACGTCGTTGGGGTCCTCGTTTTTACGCGCCGGGAGCGAGACGATGTCCCACTCGCCGCTGGGCGTGAAGTCGTCGCGGCTGGCGAAGTCGCTGGTGAGGATGAAATCCACCTCGGTGTGGTCGTACGTCCACGAGCGGAACTTGAGAGTGCAGTTCTGCTGGTCGAAGGGGAAGTTCTGCACCTCGATGGCACACGCTGACTTGTAGATGGCCGGAGGGAGCCAGAAGATGTCTCCTGTGTTGGACACCACGGCGTTGCAGTAGACAGAAACCTCGTACACGCCATCGGCGCTGGAGAGGTGGGTGATGAGAAACGCACGAGTCAGATGCGGCGTCACGGAACAGTCAGAGGTTTCACTGGAGATAAGGTCCTTAAAATAATCTCTGTCCTCTCAATGCTGGAGTCACTTCTCAAACTTGTGGACAAATGCTGCATTCGTCTCATCAGATTATTCAAGTACCTTGCTCAAGGGTACATCGGCAGTGTTCTGGCACCTCCCCCCACTGCCAGAACAACCCCCCCCCCAGCCTTCTTTTTTACTAACACATTAAGCAACATAAGAGTTTTTACTGCCTAATAAAAGACTTTTACATGATTCATATGGTATAAATATCAACAGCTTTAAATGAACATAGGACACGACACTAAACCCCTGGAACTGTTAAACAGTTTAGACACATTTAACACCTTCATTTTAGAGACATCACTTCTTGTCCGGTCACATGACCAGGATGGAGACTTTAGTTATGGTCCAACATGTTTAGGACATTGGTGATCACCGGCATCCAGTGAGGTGTATCTCTACCGTGTGCTTACTTGTTGTAGAGCACTATATCAGGGAGCCAGAGATGTTTGGAAGGTATACGCAGTTTTTTGATGCCGTCGTATTTTTCCGGGTCCCATCTCAGCCTGTAGTCGTTCCACTCCTGCAGAGACAACACTAAGAAACTCCTCTTCGCCGAATCCGCTGAATCCTACAGGTGTGTGCAGACGGAAACAACGTACCTGGAACAGCCACAGGTTGGTGGTCATGATCTGCTCTCTTTCATTCTGCAATAGAAAAACAAGAGTCAGATCGTGAGTCGAACCCTCAAAATGAGCTACGGGAACATCAGCACCCCACTGATGTGTGAGAGGACGACGCACCACACTGATGAGCTGGGACAGAGACACCTGGATGGAGATGGCCACCTGCTGGCTCTTGTTGACAGCCGGCCGGATCAGTTTGTTGTAGCGCTCGGACTCAGCAAATAGTTGACCAGCCGCTCTTCGGCGTTCTCCGCCCTGCTGCCTGTGGAAGGTTGTGGGGGGGGGGGTGTTGGTTTTCCTGTGCCACCACATTAGCGTGCCTTGCAGTTGCCTGCGCGATGGCAGCGGCTGCCAGTCTAATGTTTATGAACAATAAACAAGTTGGCTGGAAAGGAATGAAATTGACCAAAGGGCAGCAGACCATCACATGTTCCCGTCAGAGCGTGTGTGTGTGTGCGTGTGTGTGTGCGTGTGTGTGTGTGTGTGTGTGTGTGTGTGTGTGTGCTTACCGCAGGGTTTAATAGCATAAGAACAAACACAAACCCAGTCGTGCATCCATCTGTGTGCGAGGATCCCTGAAGCTTTCGATTCCGTTGGCCCAAATGAACGGTTATGTAAAAGCAACAGTATGATTAAGTAAGAAAAAAAGCATCTGGAGCTCCGCCCACCCAGTGTTCTGGAACCCCCCCGTGAAGACATGTCTGTTTTTTGGTGATTACATGGAGAGAAAGCAGCTTCAGAAGGTACGAGAGGTCGTGTCTCGGGGAAGACACACACACTCTTTACAAGTGGTTAATACAGCGTAACTGAGGAGACGTGCGGGCATCCCAGCATCACATGACATCTTTTTAAAGCTCATGCATTCAATAATGAGGGACGCCGCTGTTACTGTAAAGGTCAGCGTGTTTGGCTAATAGGTGGAGACGAGGGGGCACTTTCCCAGAAAACCTATAAGAAAAAGGTCAAAGTGAGAGCTCTGATCTCAGGAACATCACTGCACACAGGGAGGGTCAAATCACCTGACCTGGGGGGATGGGGGGGGGGGGGGGGGGGCAGCAAGCACACACCAGAGGGGAAAGGCATACACACATACACACACAAACGTGCGCATGCCTTCTTGGTGGATTTCATCCCAGTAATTTAACCCATAGATTCCAGCCTATCGCAGCCATGATGGAGGGTCCACTGGGCCCCTAGAACCTGAGAACCTGAGTCACCCAACGCTGTTTTTCAAAGATGGAGGTTGTTTCAGATTAGAAAATACAGTAACTTTATCCAATATGTGAGAACAGACAGTAACCTGAGGGTCGGTCCATCCATCCATCCATCCATCATCCATCCACCCTCCATCCATCATCCATCCATCCATCCATCCATCCATCCATCCATCCATCCATCCATCCATCATCCATCCACCCTCCATCCATCATCCATCCATCCATCCATCCATCCATCCATCCATCCATCCATCCCTCCATCCACCCTCCATCCATCATCCATCCATCCATCCATCCATCCATCCATCCATCCCTCCATCCATCCCTCCATCCACCATCCATCCATCCACCCATCCATCCATCTATCCATCCATCCACCCATCCATCCATCCATCTATCCATCCATCCATCCATCCATCCATCCATCCATCCATCCATCCATCCATCCACCCTTCCTTCCTAATCAGGCTCTAGGGGGTTCTGGTATCCATCCCGATGGTGCTGTCCTGGGCTGTAGGTATAAAATAAGCCACAGTAAATTATTAACTCAGCCCATCTGCCTTGACTTATTTTTAAGGGCAGGAGCGCAGCACGCTCTCTTAAAACGCCTGTCTCTGAGGCAAACCTTGTCAGAGGGAATTGTGCTGTGGGTCAAACACACTCCCAGAGTAACACACAAGGGTCTTCTCAGATTTTTCTCAAGTATCCACAGTTGTAAAAAGGCCCCGCCGTGAGGGGATAAACATCAGCGTCAGCGACCCGAAGTCGGAGTAGTTGCACGTATCAGCGCTAAAATCCAAGGACGTTGCTGTAACTTAGACACAAGTAATGACACAAAACTGGCCAAAGACACAAAGTACACAAAATAAATGGATTTCTGTGTCTTTGCAAGCTAGAGTTGATTTATTCTTAGATAGATAGATAGATAGATAGATAGATAGATAGATAGATAGATAGATAGATAGATAGATAGATAGATAGATAGATAGATAGATAGATAGAATGGACTCACTTGTGAAAGAGAGAAAGCAGAGCAGGAGGACGGTGCTGACAGTCATCTCCCTCTCCTGAAAAGTTGCTCTTGTTTGCATTATTATTTGCAGTATTTCCTCCCAAAGCAGGAATGTGGGTTGAAATTCCACTCTGGCCCAGGAGAAACCGTCTCGTCTTCTTCTTCTTCTTTTCTTCCACTCGCTCCTTCCGCGCGTCCTGCTGCTTTAGAAAGAGCTTCTGCGAGGAGGCTTTTCCGGTGGCAGGACTGATTGTTCCACGCGTTTAATTGGCTGAGTCAACATGTTGGTCCGTTGTTTAACAGTCCAGCACAGGAAACTGGGCAAACCCGCTGCGCGCGACCACCAAAGCATCCACGAGCACTTTTGAAACCAGCACTTGGGCAAAATCCAGCTATCCAAATGGCTGAAATCCTTGGTGAAGCTTGTTGGCGTGTTGTCTCTGAAGCAGCCAGAGCTTTCTGAGTTGGGTGCGTTCCAGCGACGCGCGTAAAAGCTAGTGCGTAAATAAAGAGGTTGCGCGCAGATCAAATACGCGCTTCAGCTGTTCGGCAGCCCACCGAGGCTCCCATTCCCCTTCAAAGTCCTTTCTTACTGCTTCGAGGGCGAAGGTGTGCGCGCACCTTGCATCTGGACCGGAGTGGGAAAGCGTCGCGTCACGCCAAGTGATGTTCGGCTGGATGTGACTGCTTCGCGGCGCCAAATGAACCGAAAGCGAAGCAATGAAGAAGACGCACAGGCGAGGCGCGTGCACATATACTGAGGACAATAGTTTCAAAAGTTTCCATCTTAAAGCTTCTCTTTCAAGATCGGTGCCATTGACGATCTTTGAAAGCGTCTGAGGCGTCACTCCGATAAAAGTCCTTAAAACTGGCCAAAACAAACAAATAACGTGCTTAGAATTCAGCAGTTCATGACTTTCATTCAAGCAGTAAAACCAAACACAAAACACTTTTTGGAGTAGAAGCTTTCAGCTAAATTTTGTAAAAAAAATAAATAAATAAATAAAAAAGCCTCTGTCCCCTGTAGTGAGTGGTAACATTTTTCATATTCTGTATGATCACTTCACGGGCATACATATATATATATATGTGTGTGTGTGTGTGTGTGTGTGTGTGTGTGTGTGTGTGTGTGTGTGTGTTGTAGCTGCCTTTTGACGTGGACGAGCTGCGCTGCTTTTAGCCATTTCTGCACGCTGCACATGAATAAACCATTACAGATTCTGTAGGTACAATATTTCAAAAGCACAGATTATTCTGTAGGTTACGAGAATACGATCTTAATAAGGGGGTTGTAAGATTAATCTAAATGCCCTTAAGGGTCTTCTTGTATTCAATAAAACAGGTTAATTTCTTGACCATAAAGAAAAATAGAAAACATTCCTAATCAGGCGTAAATGTGGTTCGTTCTCTCATAGTTCAGCCGGTAGGACTAAAATATTTCATATCAACCCACCATTCGGATTCGCGCACATCTGCGCGCGTTTGTGTGCATGATTCTTCCAGGCAAATGCACATTTTGGGGATTTATGGAGCATCGGAGGTCCTCCATGCCTAAAGAACATGACCGAGGTGATGACATTCACGTTAAATCTTTAACTGAGACCTTTGGGGGAATATTGCGGTAGAACCGGTTCGGCCAAACTACGGGACTAAAGTAGGCTGAGATGAGATCAGGGCTGCTTCGGTGGCATGAGAGGAACAATGCAATATCAGCTGTGTGGATATTCTGTGGATAATTCCATATTATTTTCTCTTGGTAGGTATTTGTGACTTTCAAATAAACTAGTGAGGAAATGGAAGAAGGTCTC
This sequence comes from Takifugu rubripes, assembly GCF_901000725.2. Taxonomy (NCBI): domain Eukaryota; kingdom Metazoa; phylum Chordata; class Actinopteri; order Tetraodontiformes; family Tetraodontidae; genus Takifugu; species Takifugu rubripes. The sequence continues at coordinate 16,327,095 of NC_042301.1, read as the reverse complement.
AAAGTCATGGAAAACATGCTGCATCTCTTCCTACCCAGGCTTTTCATCATTACGTTGTTAAATGGATGGAATGTTCTGAATCTGAGAAGATTCACTCCAGCCTGAATTGAGGAACAGTTCTTAATAATAAGGGTCCTAATATTAGAGAATCTTTATTTCCGCTAAATAATCTTGAAAACGGGGGCGAATAGAGGTCATGGAATACTCTCATAAACCACTAGATGGCAACAATGATGCACCATTTCAGGAAAAGGCAGGGTAGTAATAATTTTATCCTAAAATCTGGGATTATGAGTAGTAAACTCGGGTGCTATGCAGAGGTTGCTGCTTCAGACCACTGATAAAATCAGCATCCGTAAGGTTGCCGGAGGATTTGCTAAAGGAGGAGCAATGACCTTGAATCAGACCCGTCCTTGTCACGTGTAATTATTTAAAAAGCAGCATTTAATTGTGAAAAATGTTCAGTCGTGGGGAGGGGAGTGTCTAAGAGAGTTAGAGCCTGTCAGATGATTTGTATGAGGGTCTGGCTTTACGGGCCAATCTTCAAATTAGAGCTCAACCACCTCGGAGGACGGGGTCAGGTTCAAAGGTCAAAGTAAGCTGGTGATTCAGAACGTTTAAGATCCTGGACTGCAGCTGGGAAGGAAGTACTTATCCAGTCATGCGGTGATGTGCATGAGCTTTAGACATCTGAAACATCAATTTTCCTCCAAGAATTAGATGTATTTTTATTTATTTTCTTCCTCTGGTGGATGTCGGTGCTGTAACGAGGGGCAGAGACATTATTCATGGGGTCCATCCTCTGTATCCCGCAACTGGTTCCATGACTCCCAGCTCTGAAGCGCCAGTGTCCTGCTGCATACCGGAGTAACACTGCCACCATGTGGACTAGCCCAAAATAACATTGTTCTTTCCCTAGAAATAGGACAATTTAAAATGATTAAAACCCAATCAAAAATAGTTTCAAATACATTCGACTCAAAAACAGCGTTTAAAAGAGAATGTTATACATTTATTATTGGACCAGGAAGTCCAAAAGATGGGGGTAAGGGATTTAAAAAAAACATTGCACTACTTAATAAAGTATTACTAGTAATAACTCTCATACAAAATGTACAAATGTTTGTTAAAAATTTCATTATCATAACAGGCCTTCCATGATTTTGGTTATAGATATAATACATAATGAAACTACTATGACACCATGACAGTTTCATATTGGCTTAAAAGAAAAACAATCTTGCATGAAAAAGTTAAGAAAACTTGAAAAGAATGAAATCATACAAGTACAAGTGGAGCCATTTTCCCCCCAAAAAGACATAAATAGTGGGACTGAGGTAATTGCTAGTGTACCAAGCATTGACAAAAAACAATTGTCCAACAATAAACCATCCTAAAACACACAAATGCATAATGTCACTGGATGACCCCTGACAGAAAGGCTCTTCGTTACCGTCGACGTTACGATTATACACCCTCGGCTAAAAAAGACGAATGTGGGAGGGACAGAATTGGTCCTGCTCGTCTCTGCAGTTTTGACAAACATGACCTTAGCCTGTCATCCACGGGGATGGAACCCAACCACATACGTTGCTATAATCATGCTGTGATCCGAGTCTCAGGATCACACGCTGGCATTTCGAGACATCATTGAACAAACGCTCTGGAACTGTGGTGAGAAGAGGAGGAATGTACAAGGACACTCTAGAAAATGAGACGGAGTTTATCCATCGGTGGGGGAAAGGAGTGGTTCGTCAGAGTGAAGAGGGTGTGAAAGTCTTACATCTATTAAAGTGCGCAAGTGTCAAATCCACCATCTGGTGCAGCAGTAGCTTCAACTATCTTACACGTCTTCAAATTTGTCACTCGGTGAGGGTTAAAAGGTGTCATCCGTACACATTTAGAAATCTTCATATCCAACACTTGGAAAGCGGCTTGTGTTCCAATGCAGACGCGTTGGGACCGCCTCGCTCAGACAGGAAAGCTGGTAAACTGGAATGTCTTTCGTTTTTAAAAGGAACTGCGTTTCCCTCCTCGGTCGTGGGGGGGTTAACTGTACAGTCACGTTACTGTATGACGAGAAGAGCTTAGTGGCTAAAAACAAGAAAAACATCTCATCTGTTGTCTTTAAAACAGGACGTACAGTATTCCAAAATATTTCTCTGGGCTTTGCTAGTTTGAGATGGTGCTAAAACGGCAGACATGGAGAATAGTTTATGATACAGCCCATCAAACTACCCTGGAGGGGTTCAGTGTAACTTTCTTATTTCTAAATCAACCGGGTCAATAAAAACATCTGATCACTAGAATTAGATGAAAAATGTGTGTATGCAAATCAATGAGGTGTACCACAGAGACTATAAATAGGACAGAGGAAGCATCTCTCACGCACGCACACACACACACACACACACACGCACACACACACACACACACGCAGATCGAATAAAGAACATTTCCATTGTTCCAGGGTAGCTCACTTAACTGGGTGACCAGTATCTTTGCATCACCCCTCCCAGGCTGTCGTCAACCTGAAGGAAGCAAGAAAATAAACCAACAGGAGTTCAACCTGTTCTGTTCTGTTCGCCCACAAATATGGCGTTCCCGTAAGACAATGACGTGGTCATCTTTGGACTGCCGGTTCTATCTACAGTCTAGAACGAAGCCTATTAACTCACAGAAGACTGAGACTGGTGTCAGGCAGGGTTGGACAGGCTTAAATACACGGCTCGGTGTCGAAGGCCATTCAGAATGTGAAGCCACCAGGACAGGGAGGCAGTTTTCCTCCCCGAAAGTCTGAGAACAGTCCAGAGAAAAAGGGAGCGCAAATGGGGAGATTCCAGAGGAGGAACACGGTTGGGTGTTCATCAGGACTGGAGAGTGAAGGGAGTAAGGAGAGCTGCTCCAGGTATTTGGAAGATGTGTGAGCAAAGATGTCACCGATTGGTCGGCTCGGGGTTGGACGTGCGCTCAGTCGCGCTGGACCTCGGCGCGGCAGATGGGACAGGTTCGGTTCGCCTGCAAAGAGAGAAGAAGAAACCTGAGCTCAGAACGACCCACAACACTCACTGAGGCACACAATGATGACCGGACCCAGCTGGAAGCTTCAGGCTTCAGGCTTCCAGCTGAAAACAGCTGACAAACTGACGGCTTGAAAGCGCGTTTCCTCCCTCACCTTGAGCCACTTGTCCACACACTTGGCGTGGAACTCGTGAGAACACGGCAAGACTCTGAGAAGCTGGCGAGACTCAAAGTCACACATACAGACAACACACCTGGAAGCCAAAACACCAACGTCAATAAAAAAGCTGATTATTTCATGTTCATGGTCCCAATAAAACAGAAGCACTCACATGGTTTGCTCTGAATGATGGTTGTTGGAGTTAAACTTGTACGAGGGGATGTGTTCGATGTCGGCTTTAGTTAAACCGCGGGGTTTGGCCTCTCCTAGACGTTCAGCGAGGTTCAGCAGAGCCTGACAGAGCAACAGGAAGTGTCATTAAAAGAGGGAACCAGAGAGAAACGAGCAAGAGTTGGCACGAGGAGGTGAAATCTGGTGAGGAAAATTTGATAAAGGTGGCAGAACGTTGTGACAGCAGTGTTCCCCACCTCATAGTTCTCCACCTCTCCGTTCTCCACTTCCAACTCCACATTGATCGTGGGGGCCACGTTTGGGGGCACGGGTACTATAGATCTGTGGGACGTCAAGAGAGGAACATTATTACGTTACGGCCTTGGTAAATACTGCACGTTTGAAGGATTAAAAAAGACTCACAGGAAATAAGGCATGAAGTTGGGGTGGTAGGCCGATGGGGGAACCGTCTGCTGGGAACGGTAGCGCTGGCTTATAAATAGCCGAGGGATGAAGTTGGGGAAGGACTAAAAGATAAAATCGGATTCATTAAACCATTCAAAGACATGTTTTATTTTCCCCGACTCGATATAAAGTCAGTAAACTCACAATTGTAAAGAGTTCCTGCGAGGGGGGGTCATGGTGGGAAAGGAAATGCAGCGGTGTGGAAGACGGCAGGGTGGAGGGGCCCTGGTGGTGGTGGTGGTGGTGATGGTGCGCATAGTTGTAGCCTCCGCCTACTGAAAGCTGCTCTCCTAGAAGGTCGACCTCATTCTCAAGTCTCTGTAAGAGCTGAGGGGACACACACCAAAGGTGAAGCGCTTTACAAATAACACACCTGTGTTCACTGTTAGGAAGTTCTCAGTGTAAACCACTTACTGTTTGTGGCTGTTGTGACTGAAAATGCAGAAATTGTCCCGGCACCGGAAGGTGGGGCGGGTGGGGAGAGAGGTGGGGTGGGTGGGAAAGCAGGAACTGCTGGTCACTGGACAGAAGTGAGGGGAAGCCATATGGCACTGGGAAATGTTGCACCGAACATGCCTGCGGCACCTTCAAAAGGACAAATAACAACAGAGAGCAAAGAGTTACAGTCGGTCTTTAACTGGTAGTTACCCGGACTCGCCACAAGGGGGCAGACAAGTGCTACAAGCTGCCCTCGGTGGGTTCTGGGAGACCAAACAACCCACACAAGTTAAGCACTGCTCTGTTAATCTCACCGGGTGGTAGTGTTGTCCAGCGCTGATGACCACATTGCAGGAGGGTACTTGTTGTTGTGAGGAGCAGGTAGGGGGGAGGTGTTGACCGCTGCACAACGGCGTCGTGAGACCTTGGGGAGGGACGTGGGTCACCGTGTAGGAGACTGGAATATTGGCCTGCTTGAGTTAGAGAATAAAAAATGTTACCGTGCAGTCAACCATAACCAGTGGAGCAGACGTCTCCATGCAGCCTCACCTGATCATGTAGGTCCATGACCACAGATCCCTGCTGCCGCTGGGCTCCGTGGTGCTGTTGCTGATGGTGATGGTGGTGGTGGCGTGCGGCAGGATGGAGTATTTGTGATGACAAGGTGGGTGGATGGAAAGCTCGGGGCTCTTCCAAGCCTGACCCCCCACTCCCAGTGGTAGAAGGTTGGCTGTAGGCACTGGGTGTTTGTGTTGGGTATGCCTGCTGTGCGGAGGGGTTGTGGTTGTGGCGGTAGTTTCCATCTTGGAGCTCTGGCGGCGATGGGAGGGCTTGGCCTTGGGGGGAGGGGTGCAGGTGATGGGAAGGTCTGGAGAGGCGGCACCGCTGGCGCCTCACAGGGGTGCTGGAGGGTGTTCAAATGAAACAGTTCAACTTCCTGCAGTGTGCAGGGCCCACACAAGCAAGAGGGTGCTGTAGCAGGGCTGAGGAGAGCTTCAAATCTCCCCGTTTAAAGGAGCTCCAAGGAGGAAAACAAACAGGCCATACCTGCGTCTGAGCCGGACTGGAGTTTGGCATCTCTCCTGGTCGTAGTGTGCGAGGGAGGGGGGCTGTCTGCGACTCGGGGGTGATGACTCCCAGGGTCGGATGGGGGGCGACGGCGTGGAGGGTGGGAGAGCGGATGAGGTTAGCTGTTCCAAGACATAGTTACTGGACAGCCTTTGGCGCTTCGGTCTGGGGCTTTCCTCACTCTATAGAGGGAGGGGTGGAAAAAGGGGAGAGCGGATGAGTGTCATGGTGACCCACAGCACAAAGTTTGAATTAATTTCACCAACTTGAACAGGCTGTCGAGTTTTAAAACACAGACACTAAGCTCTTTTGTCACTCATGGCATTTCCTGTATGATCCAGCCCTCGCATATGTGTGTGTGTGTGTGCGTGTGCGTGTGTCTAAAAGAGAGCACATTACACCATCAGTGCTGTGAGGCCCTGAGGGTGGAAATGCACTTCCTCTTAGAACCAGGAAATGCAAAAACACAAAACAAGCACTCACAGGCCTGTGCACGAGTGAAAAGTGCACACCCCCAACTGGATTGCTTCGACAAAGTTGTTTGAGAAAGCCTAAAAAAAATATTTAAAGAGTCACCAGCACACACCGAGGCTGCGACATTTCTGAGCATTTACTCATGGGAGCTGCGACTGACTCAGGAGTTCTCATCTCTCGGACTCATCGGTGACTCACTTCACTTACAGTCAAGCAGTGACTCCCACAGTCGGCGCCGTGCACGGCAGGAACAAAGATGCTCGTGTGTAAGCTCTTAGTCACTCGCCTGTAGAGGGACCTTAACTAAACTGGCGGTTCCTGAGACATGGCGCAACACACACCACGCGGTTACCAGCAACACTCTTTCCTCCACACCTCGCGCGAACAAGCCCCGCCTCCCCGCTCCGCATGTTGTTATAGTGTGATAAAAAAATGACGCAGCAGCTGTGACTTTTAACACACACACGCACGCATGCACACGGAGCTCGGCAACCTTGAGAGCAGCGTGATAGTGAACAGGAAACAGCTGGAGTCGAGCGTGCACATATATGTACTTGCATATATTTACAGGATCTCGTTTACACAGGAGCAGACACTGTTTGGGCTCTACTCCCTAGAAAAGTACAGAACCTCCTAAAGCTCCCGAGAGGCTGACGTTGCCGTTTTATCAACATGGATTTAACAACATGTATTTTTCACTGTTGCTCGGATGTGACCCGAGCTGGAACAGCCTTTGGAAAAGACAATATCAATGGCGAGATGGAGTTTTGATCAGAATGGGCCGCGTTTTTTTTTATAAAATAAAAGGAAAGGGTAGAACCAGAACCAGGAAACATGGCAGCCGGAGCTGCAAGAGGCAGAAGCTTGGTGGGACTTCCACTGACCAGGCTAATAGCCCCTCTTCCACTGCAGGAACTTTTATTATTTACCGGGGATTTTGAGAACTCAGCACATATTCACCAAAATTACCCAAAATAAAAAACTCCTCCCCAATATTTACATTTTTGTATAATAAAAGCTGACTACATGTTGGGCAAACAGCAACACGAACTGGTGAAAGGAGCCACAACAGCTAGAGTGGGTCCCACCCCCCCACCAATACCTCATTACTTTGAGATGTGCTCAACACACCAAACACACAGATTACCAGGATTAAGTTTTAAACCGAGTAAGTAAAAGTTCCTAGAAATGATGGTGGAAAAGGGGGCGAATGGAGCTAAAGCATGAAAAGCTCCCGCACAGCGCTGACTCTTTATTGGCTGCCGTGTGCCATTAGATCAAGATGGAGGGTACCAATTCTTCACCCCAACCCCCTCTTCCAGCCAGAGCCCCCAAACCTCTTTACCAGCCACCCCAAAACCCTAGGGACATCCACTGTGCCCATTTTCAGGAGAGCCAGCCTGCTCCATCCCGAGCCTGACATATTTCATCCACACACCCCCGCCCCCTTTTCCTTTCTTCTATCTTAGAAGATGAACCCCTCTTGCGCGTCCCCTTCGCCTCTCGTTCCCTCCTCTTTTCCCCTTGTCTCTGTCTTCTCCAAGACCCCAGCCTGAAATGCGAGTGGGCGACACACACGTTCAGGACACGCACTTCTTAGACGGGACACAAACAGTGTGCTTACACACATGCAGACTATTGGCCATTAGTATGAAAGTTTGATGGCCCTGTCTACTCATATTAGGTGGCAGGGTGCTGTGTCAGACAATGGAGAGAGTGTGTGTGTGTGCGTGTGTGTGTGTCCTTGGGCATTAACCCATGTTCTATTCAAACACTACACGTGTCTGAGCTGAACATGTTTTCACAAGGCCAGAAAAGTAGATAACAAACGGTGATTAATAAAGCCTTAAACACACACTGAGCCTTTCGAACACGGCCCAGAAACAGTGCGAAAAGCTCTGTATCTAATATTTCGGCACATTCTGCAGCGCTCACAGTATGAGGACCACACACACACACACACACACACACACTCTTACACTGGATCCACAGTCAGACAGGGCAGATATCCTGAAGCATGAATGCAGTCCCACCCGCCCATGTTCTCCTTTGCCGTGTCTGCGTTTGGGGAACGCTCGCTCAAACACAAGCAGCGACTGTGACAGACAGTTGCTGCGGCTTCGCCGTCACTCTGAGAACCAAAATAAACAGGGGCCTGCAGAGCGCGTCCACACAAATAAGAGGGGTACAAACAGAGCGCGGCGCTCCCTCTTCTGCTGCTAGTAATGGTGCGTGAACGTGCACGCTACACAAACAGGGTCATTTGCTCTCATAGTTTCATTAATATTTGCCGACGTTCCTCCACCAGCACTCAAACCCTCCTCCCTCCCACACTTATTTTCCTTCCATCAACAAGATTTCAAAGCCCATTTTGTTTCCTCTGCCACTGTTCCTCCCTTCCTCCCCCAGCCCACTCCCCCCCCCCACTCCTCTCACCAAGTCCCACAGCTGGAGGTGAACTCATTAGCAATGCCCCCCCCCCCCCCGGTTTTGGCCTCCCATCCTTTCCGTCACCACCTCCAAGCTCTCTGCAACACCTTCAGCATCCTGTCATCCTCTTTTATTTATCCAAGAACTTTGTGATAATGGCTTCAATTAATGACTGCTCCCTTTACAGTCTAAGTTCTATATGCTGGTAACCAAAAATGGGGGGGGGGGGGGGGGATCTTTGTCATATTCTGATCACTAACACAATTGATGCCCTAAGTGATCTGCTACAAGAGTTGAATGTGAAATCTCAGTACCTCCTCATTTTGGATGGAAATAAACAGCAAAATGCTCAATATTCAGTTGTTTATTTGAGCCTAAATTCAAACCCAGTGATCTTTGTGAAGCACGACATGACTACAAGAACAAATACACACACGGAAACTAAAGGGAAAAAGTGACGGGTGAATTTAAAGGACAAGGAGGAAAAGATTTTAAACCCAGGGATGGCAGGACATGCACCTAATAAACCAGCCTGACCCCCATCAGTTACAGTACACAGTGGGCATCACAGTGATAACGAGTCGTGCATAATTATCTTAATAAGACTACAAAACATGCAAGCAGGCACAAATGTTGTGTGTTACTGGAGAACAGCTCACCTTATCGCGCTCCTCTCCATAGATGATGTCTGGGAGACAGTGATAGGACCCACCAGAGGCTCCTAAACAGACGCCAGAGCAGAACATTAGACATAGGTGCATTCAGTTTCTCCTAACATTGTTTTGCATTTGCTAATTAGGGATAATCTGTGTTCTATACGTCAACCCATCAAATTCAAGCAGCTACCAGCTGCACAAATGAAGCCACTGACACCTGAGGTGACCTAGGTTCACTGGTCCACGGAGGGGTATGAACCCTGGGAGACAGGGGTCTGAATGGTAAAGGCAGCAGCCTAGGAAGCCACAGGACCTGGGAACGACATGGGAACACCTCTGGACGGAGCCAAGTCTGGTCCACAATAGTGCCTGTGGGGGTTTTTTTGCAGGTCTGTCATGTATATTTATGATTTGGGAAGGTTAGAAGGCAAATCCTCCTAGAAAATTCCTCAACAGTTTCTAGTGGTGTGGTAGGCTCCATTATCCTGTAGGGTCAAAGGTTAGTCACCAGCATAGTCAGCCTGACACTGACCAAGCCAACGTGATTCACTTTAACTGTCAGTGGTTTGTGCGTGAACCACTGCATTAATAACACATTAATAACACTACACGTCGTTTGGTTACAGTACATTCCAGCGACTCCTCATTCACACCACAGAAACCAACGGCTGTGGGTGGCGATCTTGTAAAATGTGTCTAGGCAGGTCCACCAACAGCCTAAACAGACCTCCACAGACCGTATCACACTTTGTGTATCATTTTCCGATCCAATAGCAGGAGCTGGAACACCCTGCTGTGAAACAAACAGCGTGATTACATCCAGGCATTGTGTGGAGCAGCTCTCCATCCAGATACTTCATGCACTTAATCCCATTGTTATTGCTTCACTGGAAGTTGAATTTAATAAACAGCAGCATAAAACAATGACAACATGTTTGTGAGAAAGGCCATTGACCATGCGGATGGTGCAAAAAGGCTTAGACCCATATGGTCTACTGTTGTGTCGGATCCCAACCGAATGGTGTGTGCGTAAACACACACACACACACACACACACACACACACACACACACACACACACACACACACACACACACACACACACACACACACACACACACACACACACACACACACACACACACACACACACACAGTAATCCTGGATTAGAGAAGCTGCCTGGTGATACCGCTGCTTGTCTCCCAGCTAAGACTTTTACTGTGTCTATACAGCCATTCCTTTTCCCCATTGTTTTTCCCTTTTAATCAAGGCTTTTTTTGATTTGAATGCACATGTTTTTGCTCTGCCGTCCCACATGGTGGGACATAAGATGCTAGTGGGACATAGCATACACACAGAGGTTATAAAGGGTATAGTTTTCATCCCATGGTTAATTGTAGGCATGGTTGACGAAGTTGGCTTTTCACATATTAATTCCTCAACTCTTAAAAAGTTTTGCTCATAACAGAGCAGGCGAGGGGGAAGGAAGCGACTGGAACAGGATGAAAGGCTGTTTTCATCCAGATGATGCTGGATGTGAAGTGCCGAAGCCTTCGCCGAACTCCTATCCTGTGTGCTGCTTCTCTCATTCGGCGCTCATAATGGGCAAATATCCAGCTGAACACGGTCTCGCTCGCGCGTCGTCAGAGACTTGCAACAGTCAGAAACAGTTTGAGGCGCAGCATTTGAAACCATTGCAGGCTCAACTCTGGCCAAAGGACCGGCTCATATGAGCCCAGCGAGAGCAAGTGGCACATTAGCAGGCATGAGACTGCATGCATCTCACAGCACAATTCGAATTTCATTATTTATACGATTCTCTGTCCAATTAGCGCTGCTGTATTGTATTTCTCTTCATAAGCTCTGTTGGTGTGTGCCAATGCGTCAGTGCCTCCCTGGGAGTTGCCTACACGTCCGATCTGACTGTGCTGCAGTCGGATTTTAAATGTGAGGAAACCACCTTCCAAACGGGTGAGAGTGGGGCTCCAGCCAGGTCAGACATGGTTCAAACCACCAGCAAATGTCGGCCGTGACAGAGGTTCATGCAGCTACACTTCACTCTGAATGGACACACAACAGTTGTGCGAGGTTAAGATGAAGACAGAGGGGCGAAGGAAGACCCCTGAAGAAGGTGGCAATGGGAGCGCACGTGCGGCGGATGTATACGGGGAGAATGGGGGATTGGAGAAGATGGTGGAAGGGGAAAAAATACAAGATAGATGACTGGAGGAGGGCAAGAGGAGTCAGAGAGAGGGAGAGCAGGTTGGGGGTTGTGGCTCTCCCTCTTGACTGCTATTGATTTTCTGTAAGCCTCAGAGTGCATCAGCTATTTCCAACCATTTCCTGCATCTCTCCCTCCCTTTCCAATACACCCACCTGCCCCAACACATAAACGCACCCACACAGAATTCAGACATCCTCCTCCCCCTCCCCCTCGGTCTTGGTCCCCATCCCTTCCCGTGACCCATCCATCCCCCTATCTGTTGGCCTCTCTCGCTCTCATATATTCCTGTTGCTTCCTCCCAGTGCTTCATAAAGGGACACTTCTGGATACACGGGAATCTTTGGAAGACCTAGCTCACGTGTTCAGAGACGCATTCAGCCGTCTTTAGCTCACCCATGAAATCTCGTGATATTCCAAAATATTTTAACACTGAGAAACTGTTCAGCAGGAGACAGTTGCCAGAGTCCTTGAGCAAATGTCATGAGGATTTGTTGTGCTCCATTAAGCACGCAGCATGCCGGTCATGACCTTGCAACCGATGCACTTATAGTAAACTCCACATCACCAAGCCAATTAATATTATTTCCTACACATTTAAACACTCGCTTTCCCATTCAGAGGCGAACAGCTCTTCAGTGAGCTCGTGCTTTTCTGCTCCAGGCCCACCCAGGCTGTGACCAAGCACGGCACGTGCACACACGCATTAGGCAGCGGTACATGGACACACACCAAGCCAACCTCTCCCTTTAAGCCCCCCCGTGGAATGACAAACCAACCTAGAGAGGGTGTGTACGGGAGAGAAAGTAACATCCAGAAGGTCAGAGACGCGTTTAAAGCCCACGTCAATTAAATTACCCGAGACTATCTTCACGAATGGAGCAGTCACACGGCGGCGTTTCTTATATATTCATCATCACACAGCTGTTGTTGAAGGAGAGTGTCTAGTTTAAGGACACGTCAAAGATAATGCACTTTGTTATTGCGTCTCAGTTTTTGCTCCTGATAAAAACTCTTCACATTACGAGCGTGCAGCATCATTGCCTCAACGCGCGCACGAGCACAGCTGAACAGTCTCATATGCTAAAGTAAATAGCGTCGCTACGTTCCAATACCAACTGAAAATGGCGATATTGCTTATATTTTGGGTCATAAAACACAATAAACAAGGTTTTCTTCGAACTTCAAAAGTCAGTTCGAAACACAATCTTATTGCTTCAATAAACATCAGAGCAACATCGCATGTGGGCCCCCAGGGTGGCTGATCTTGTGGCGCCGAACTTGAGCGAAGACACATCAGCAACTCTAATAAAAAGTAGAGCAGACAACAGAAGCAGTGTCTTTAACGGTGCAATAAAGCTTTAAAGTGGAAACTCCTTATCACATTTTACAACAATGTTGCTGTGACTGTCAGGTGAAAGAGGGACAATAAAGTTCCTTTCTTCCACAGCAGCTCATAGAATTCACAGTTGCTGTCGCAACGTCACAATCATCCGAACCATCTTTGGCTGTTTGTCCCATTTTGGAAATTTGCTCAAACGAAAATTGAACTGTTAAAAAAAAGACAACTGGGAGAGAAAGTGCACGCCACAGAACCTCCAAATATATGCTTGTGCGAGGGGAAGAACAGGGTTATTACTGGTTGGATGTGAGGTAGCCCGACTCATGGAGGTAAAGGCCAGTGAACCTTTATGCAGCTCTCCTCTCCCGTCCTCATACGTCAGCATCCGTTCCTTTAAATATGTTGCCAAAGGTCTCGTGTATCTTCCTTTCCCTCTACTTTTGCTCATCACTCCATTTATCTCGTCCTCCAAGGTTGAATGCTTGACTGTCGTATGGAGACGCACGCTTCCTCTCTGCACTTTGCTGATAATTATACTCGTCCTGCGACTCCTCCACGGCCAGCTTCAGTCCATGGGGCCTGGTCACCTCTCGCATCTGCTCTCGTGCTTCAGTCTAATTACCTCTCCCTTCCCTGCCTTGTCCTCCCTCTGCACCTGACCTTCCCAAAGATGGGTGCAGCACTTCTGCTCATCAACTTCTGTAACCTCCAAATCAAAACAATGACTCCTTTCAGCCGCCCTCTTCTGCTTTTACGGTACTGATCTTCTATAATTATTTAAATGACTTCTCTTTCTCCTTTTATGTATTAAATAAATGTACAGTAGCACATCTTATATTTATCCAGTATACAATTACTGCCCTGTGCTGCTGAGCTTACTCACCAAAATGTCACCATGAATCCTTTTTTGGTACCTTCACATTTGGGTCTCAAACATGAGACACACTCAAAGCTAAAATTGGCCCGGTAGCACATTGCAGAGTGGCATTAGCCGCCGAGCCAAACACAAGCTAGCTGGAGTCGTACTGTACAAGACTGAACTCAACTCAACTTCAAAAGCATCTGGGCAGTGAAAGTTGTTAACAACCGTTTAAAAACGAGCATAATGAAGCAGCACATAAAGGAGGAAGGAGTAGCGATGATTGAGAAGAGTGGGGGCGGGTAGAGCATATCATTAGCTTTCATGGGCCGTGCAGGTGACCGACTGAGGAAGAATGGACCATGTCCTTGTGTCTGCTCTCTCCCAACAAACAGGACGAATGGAAAGAGTCGCATGAAAGGTGTGTAGTGGCTGCAATGGTCTAGCTAGCCAGCTGCTTCGCTTGTCTACGAGATCATTCAGCATTACCCTGGGGTATAAATATAAAAGTAAACAGTGTATTTCCCCACTTCAAATAAAGCAGCTATTTTAGAGGCTTGATTGCAGCTGGATGAAGCACACCCAGTTTTTTTGTGCCTGCTTGTCGCTGCATCCAACGCTGCTTTTTAAAGACACACACGCACACACCTGCATTCTGTAGATTTGAAAACGTACCCAGATAATGAGCGTGCGTCCTGGATAGCTGGCCAATAACTCCCCCTAGAGATCGAAATCTAGTTGGATGGCAGCACAAAAAAAGGCTATCCATCGATTTGTGTTATGCTACACGTCATAGGCGAGCAGCAATGACAGAAATGGACGCATATCACAGCAGACGGACTCCGACAGCTGTTATTATATAACTTAAAGCAAGTACAGAGAAGATGGACACAAAGATCCATACTGATGGAATGGTTTGATGTCTACGGCTTTGTGCTTTTATAATAGCAAAGCTTTCAGCCAAAACAGCGGTTTTAAGAGTGGTAAATTTGGAGCTAATCCTGGAAGGACCAGTCAGGTATTTGTGCACGGATGAAAATCGGCGTGCTCTTCAATGTCCTATTTCATCTCCCCAAAGAACCACAGCGTGCTGCTGCCGACGGAGCCTGCTGAACGTTCTGAAAGACCGGTTTCTCGGTGTGAAATCCTAGCTGTGTCATTCCCATGTAGCGTGGTTCACTGCACTCCATTCAGTGACTGAGAACATGCGCGCATGTGTTCTACACACCCAGCATCGGTTCGTGCACTTTGGCCAAGTTAAGCTTTGCAGCGAGGCACAGACCAGCAGAGCTCAACTTGCTGCAACCATGGTAATCCAAATGGACTGAACACAGTTTAAAGCCCTTTAGAAATATGCACGTTATGGTTTTTTTATGAGTAGAATATTAGATTAAAATAACGCTACGGTAATTTTCCACAAGCTGCGCAGTGCCAAAGTCAACCCCAATACTGTCTACAAGCTGTATTAGTATCAGAAAACCTGTACTTCTCAACAATAATGTCACTTTTAACCCTAAACTACCAGTTTGTGTTTTGTTTTTCCCTTTTTTTAAACTGCATAATTACACTGGAAAACATTCCCAGTTTAAAAATAACCACTCTCAACTGTACTTGTGGACAACGTCAATCCATGAAGTAAAAAAAGACTGGAAAGCCATTAGAAAGGGTCCATTATAGAACCCAGAAGCTTTTCTTTTGAGCCTGCTTAGATGAAGCCTAAAAACG
Organism: Takifugu rubripes; assembly: GCF_901000725.2. Classification (NCBI taxonomy): domain Eukaryota; kingdom Metazoa; phylum Chordata; class Actinopteri; order Tetraodontiformes; family Tetraodontidae; genus Takifugu; species Takifugu rubripes. The sequence goes on along the minus strand of NC_042301.1, from coordinate 16,312,064 downwards.
AAGTGCGTGTCTTTGTGTTTTAGTTCTCTGGTTCACGACCACACAACCATTGTCAGATATGATGCCAGCTGGGGGGGGGGGGGGGGGTTACCTGGTGCCGGGATCGGGTGCGCTTCGGGAACTGAAGAAAACCTCTGAATGCCGGCAGAGGCGTTGATTCCTGGCTGGTTCTCCGTGTGGCCGCCGGGAGCTCCGAGCGGTGCGCAACCGGCACCGTGCTGCTGCTGCTGCTGCTGCTGGAAATGAAGATGCTGTTGCTGGTTTGGGTGGTGGTTAGATCCCATGAGTCCAGTGCTGGTAATTCCGTTACCATTCCCACTACTGTATTGCTGATAATATCCTGATCGGGAGCGCGATCGAGTCCTCGGGGGCTCAACGGCCATTTGGTGCGAGTGGAGCGGGTGGAACAGAAAGGAGGTGGACGCGGCGGGGGACTGCGGTGGAGTGCCGCTGATGGATCCGGGCTGTGTGTACCCTCCGAGTCCTCTACCCCCCTCTGCGCCCCCGTACTCTATTCGCTCTGCCGCCCCCGCTTCGTCGAATAAATCAGCCCCTTTGGGGACAGGCTCCGGGGTGGAGGGCAGTCGGAGGCAAACTCTCGGCTCCTGAGTTGTCGGCTGACCGGTGGCTGCGACTGGCATTTCCTTTTGGGGGATTTCCTCCGTTTCTTTTTCACCCTGTTTTTTTTTCTCGTTTCCTCTGTCTACGACGAATAGTTTCTGTTAAAAACACAACATTTATGAGTCGTTAGCTGAAGAGTCGTGGGCCACTCTCTTGGGCTGGTCCCCCCCCCCACGCTTGTTCTCAGCCGCTGCATATTTTGACAGCCCCGAATGTGTCGAAACTACTCCCCCCAAGTTTATATTCGTAACGTTACCAGACAGCGTGGTTCCTCCAGCGGGTTCAGCGACTACCGGTCGTGTTGTATCTCACTTTACACGAATAGAAAACTTGAAATGCGAATTGGTTTCACTGCGCACCGGCAACATTAGCAAATTTACGCGAAGCTAGCGATGAGGGGACATGCTGGCCGGTCCAATAATGTGATAAACGCATCACGGACGCATTCTAGGTGCGTAATAACCGTGTACGCGTTTACGTTTACCACTTCTCAGCCGCCCGTATCTCTGTGCCGAGTCTAAACTAACTTTATCCACTTCAACAACCATCTAAACTTGCCTATCCAGCATGCGTAATTTCGCTCGCTAGCATGCAAAGCCATCCCCTCCTCCACAGGGGGAAAAACGTATCGAGCCACCCACGCCTCGAATCCCTTTAAATTACTTTATTAGTTTAAAAAACAAAACACACAAAACGTCGAGAAAAACTATGTCCCTTCATTTTGAGAGAGCAGTCGTGTAATGTCGTGTTTACTCGAAAGGAGAGGAGCGCAAAGAAACATAAAAAAAGTAGTCCACGTACATTTCCAAAGACAGAACCGCGGCGCAAACCAACCCAATCTTAACCGCCGACTTCGCCTGTCAGTACGGTGGTAAATGTTCCGGGTTTCCCGGTGCTGGTACCGTTTCACCAACTTACCTTTAGCGTGTTCTCACTCAGCTGTAGTCCTGACTCGGATCTGTCGATGATCTGCTGAGCCCTGTGTGTGTATATGTGTGTGTGTGTGTATGTGTGTGTGTGTGTGCGTGTGCGTGCGCGCAGCCTCCGCCTCGTATGCGCCCAGCCTTCAGCGTGAAATGTGACAGACCGTCAACGTTTCGCCAGACCTGATCAATCGAGAGCAGAAAGCCGGACGCGTTTGTAGTTGTGTGTCGCACACACGCACACGCACATCTTCACGAACCACCCGCGGGCAGGTAGAAACAGAAACGTCCTTCTTCTGTCGTTCTCTGGTGTTTTGATCATGTTCGCTTGACTTGTTTTTGTTTAATTATCATGTGGTCGGCGATCGATTACTTTTGCTGTTAAATCGGAAGCTGTGGATAGTTGAGCGGCAGGCAAAAGAGCTTTAAATTATTTAATTACAAATACCAAATCTGTTGCAGCTGTTTCCCGTATTTATAAAACGCTGTCAATAGTTGCATGGCTGTTATAATTGCGACTAAAAGAGACTACATATATATGTATGTCTACACGTGCACGTGTGTGTATACATATACGTGTGTGTGTAACTGACTTTGAGGGCTGGATCCAATGTGCACTTAGCTCTATAATGGCAAAGTTTCTTGGAATGTGGCAGTTCCGAATATTGAGTAAAACTAAAAATGACACTTATGTCATAGATTTCATTGTAATAATGGCAAAAGTCATTATATGACCTACATGTATACATAAAAATGTGTGACTGTGTACTGCAAATAATGGGAATTGTGCAAGTGTGTGGCTTAAGGGTGTGATGGCTTGACGTGTCTGTCTCCCTCTGTCTCTCTCTCTCATGCACACCACATGTATTTACCTCTTTCAGTCTGCCTCACCTCCCATACTTCATTCCCTCAGACTTGTTCTCATTTCATAAACACATGACCCCTACCCCTTAACATCGAGTCTAAGACACACACACACACACACACACACACATATACACATTCATTACACTCCCTCTCCTTACTTTGATGATATGCAAATATCCTCCCCTCACTCCTCCTCCCTCCCATGTCTTCCTCCCTCTCTGCATGCAGCAAGCTTCACACACACACACACACACACACACACACACACACACACACACAGGCTAATGCATTGTGGCAGCGTCCACAGACAGGCGGGGAGGATCAATTTTTCACCCAGTGTGCTACCGATATTCATAAGATAAGGCCGTAGAAGAGAGGGCAAAGGCAAGAGGGGGAGATGGGGGAGATGGGGGAGGGAAATGATGAGTGGCTGTTGTAAAGAGAAGTTTGGGCAAAAGGGTGAGAGCAAAGGAGGAAGATGACTGGGGAGCAGTTACTCAGGAAGGTAAGCATGGGTGAGAAAGTAGGCGGGTGGGGAATTCTCGTGGGTGTGTGGGAGGGGTAGAGGCAGGATGAGTAAGTGGGTTAGGGGTGGTAGGAAAGGGGGATGGGATGTAGTAAGGGCTCAGGGGGATGGGGTTGGGAAAAGATGGGGTGGTAAAAGGAAAAAAGAGGGATGGTGTGAGTGTGTGTGGAGGGGGGTATTTTGCTGACTTGCTCTGTTATTGGTTTGTTCAAATGCTGGGGGAGGGGCAGCCACAGACCACGCTCTCACCAGCTGTAGGGAAGAGCAGAGTAACAAAGGGAGAAGAGGGAGGTGGGGGCAGATATGTGTTTTAATGTTGATATTCTGGTCTAATTAGATTCCTCTCTAAGTAGCGGAATGAATGGGGATAGAAAGTCAAGCAGTAGAAGAGGGAGAGGGTTTTGTTTGAGAATGCTGTTTTCAGTGCACACCGGGGGTTCTTGATCTATAATTCAATTTCACTTGAGAGACAGAGAAGAGCAAATTGCAGATGCGGGAACACTCGTGCTCACATCCTTATCTGTAGATAAGGCAGCTCGAGCACAGCTGAATTTGGGATGACCCGTGATGCTTCAAACACTACAACAGTGCATTTATTCTCTTGAGGTTGGAGACGGGCAAGAAAAGAGAGACATTTCTTTAAATTTGCCAATTGGCTGAGATTTGAAACATGCGAGAGATGGAAACAGATAATATAATATAACCAGTAAGGAGAAAGGAGGATATCATTCCAGCACATATGAGAAGGCAGATTGAGGACCATGTGTTTGTGGCTCCCAGCTGAACCCCGCCTGCTAAACCAGTCCGCTGGCTGTGACAGACTGACAGCCAGGGAAATAGAGAAGGCGGTGTGTGTGTGTGTGTGTGTGTGTGTGTGTGTGTGTGTGTGTGTGTGTGTGTGTGTGTGTGTGAGAGAGAGAGAGAGAGACTATAAACGGAGACAAAGAAACAAAGAGGTAGAATGGCCAATTCATTCTGACCCCAGAATAGAAAGGTGCTGCAAAGAGAAGAACAGGAGAAATGTATGAGAGAAACTACAAAGAGAAAGAGACAGGGACACATACATGGGGAATGAGAAAGCAAAGGGGGCTGAAGCCAAGCTTTCTGTGGCTCAGCCAGACTGAAGCGGTGGGACTTGGCTGGTTGTAGACCCTTGGCTTCAGTTTTAAAGCGAGAGAGGGAGAGAGAGAGAGAAAATCACAGTCAAAAAATGAAAAGGGCAAAGAGCTATGCCAAGAATGCACAGGCAAGAAGCAACACATTAGGTTTGTTCCTTCTGCCCATCTTTTTGTTTTCCTAAGCAGGTCTATAACCAAATATTGGGACCAGATTCAAGACATGAATGCGATCTAGTCAGAACCCTGGTGAGTGACTGACTGGCTATGAAAGTTTAAAATTAAGGGTAATGAGCATGACATCCTCTTGGCACACGGTTCAAAGTCGTTTTGTTTAACTTTTAATGGCTTTGGGATTGTAACATGTATGATTTATCACTGCGCTCCAGTTTTGTGAAGCTAAATAGTAAGAGCGTCTCGAAATACGGCTTTCAATCCAAAAATAAATAAATATTTGAACTGATGTATTTGCCGTTTTAACACGCACAAAACTGAAGTTTGCTCAGTGGGTTTGATCAGGGTTTCCATGTGTGGTATTGTCTTTGTGGCCCATGAGCAAAAAAAGCAAAAGGCGGAAATCAGGAAGTAACTTGGTCCCCATGAAGGTTGAGTTTTGTCCTGCATCAAAAGAAAGCCCGCTGCGTTGCCAGGCAGCCTGACAAGCACCCACATTGCAATGATGCCGACTGCAACAGCTGCAACATTGATTGGTCCATTTGTTTGCCATATATTCCCAGCCACACAATTCCAGTCACTTCCTGCTACATAATGTTAACCAACAGACATACGGACTGAAGAAATCTAATATAACTTGGATGCTTGTGTGTGTGTGTGTGTGTGTGTGTGTGTGTGTGTGTGTGTGTGTGTGTGTATAACAGGCATCAATACGTCCCACCTGTGGGGGGTTACATTGGCCCACATTTTTAAACAAACCAACAAACATCAAAACATCCCAATCTGATTGACCTAGCAACTGAAAACTACTAATCACATAGTAATCATGATATCACTATATGGAGGAATGAATGGATTTATAGGCTTTGCCAGATTAATAGTGAAAAACAAGGTCTTATTTTCCTGACTTTTCCATCTGTTGATACCCTAAGTAGAGGATTATAGCTTTTAGATCATCTGACTCCAGAAATGCCGTCACAGAGGGGGATATTTGTGGAAAACATGTCCCCAAAACTGCTCACTGTGAAATATTGCATAGAATGCCAAGATATGCCAGTTTCTGTTCCAAGTGATTAGAGCACCAGGGTAGCTTTGAACAGTAACTGTGAAGCCAAATCTTTCTTCTTTTCTTTCTCTTCCAATTTGGCTTTGAAAACAACATGTAGGAAAAGTCCTTCTGAAAGGGGAATGAAGACAGTTGAAAATATCATAAATTCCACCAGACAAAATGCCAGTACCGAAAATAGGTAGCAGAGAGTCCATCAGCATATGGTCTTTTGGTTGATTTTCATCTGTAGAATGTCTGAAATGCTCTTTGATGGTGTTTGCCATATGTCTGTTGCTGTGAGCCTGAATCATGTGTGCACACAGCTGAGATGCAAGCCCAACAGCCATGTCATATTCTGGGCTCAGTGGAGAAAGGAGGATGCCAAAAAAAATGAAACGTGATGATGAGTGGGTTGCAAGAGCGAGCAGAGGGAAGCGAGCCTTCCAACAGGGCTTTTTACTCCATGTGAGTCTAAGTGTAGTTTCATGTGTATGCACATGTGATCAAGAAGTTATGTGTGGGAAGAGGGAGTCCTTCCAGCCGTTTTCTTTCCTGAGCCTCTTCCTGTTGCCCAGCACACACACACACACACACACACACGCACACACACACACACACACACACACACACACACACACACACAGAGCTCTCAGTGCTGGCGTCAGAGGGTTCGGCCAACCCAACAGAGGAGACGGTTGAGAGGAGCCAGTGTTTCTCTTCCTCCTCCGAGCTCAGTCTGTTTCCACCCCCTCTGAATGTTACCATAAATCCTGCCCGTGCACATATTCCCACACCTCTCGTCCATTCTGTGTTTCTTTATCATATGACTTGGCAGAAAGTGAAACGCACATACGCGTGTGCCAGTTGAGGAACGTGTGTGTTTGTAGAGTTCTGGCAGTTTTCACAATGTGGCCTTACCAAAGCTCCTGTGGGAAACGTGGTTTTTAACGCCCCCCCCCCCCCCCCCCCCCCCCCCTTGTCTCCTCTTGTTTCATTCCTCTCCCTATTTCACAATTACATCTCTTTTGTTCCTCAACATGTGGCCGCTTTTATTTGAATTTCTCTCCCATTTCTCCAGCCCACCTGATGGAGACCTCTCTGCTTCTTCATTGAACTTCTCCACTTTCTTTTTTAAACAATTCCGCTATCAACTGTAAAATAATGGCCTTTTTCTGAATATACCTCTACTAACACTGTCCACACAATGAATGCTGATGGAGAGGTGTGATGGGCTATCCTGTGGGGAGGGCTGGTCAGATGAAATACCTGCTTGGTATTCCATCCCTCTGCAAAATGTAACACGCAGGAGAGAACTGCTGTAAAATATGCAAATAAAGAAGTACTTCATAAGCCTCTGAGGTTCTTCTACAACAAAATGAACACTCAGAGGTTCATCAGTGTGTGAATCCTGGGAAATACGTTACTGCTGGACTATAAGACCATTTGCAGAAGAAACCTGTTGTTTCCAAACAATTCTGCTTTTTTATGTTAAAACTCTTGTTACTATGTTGTCTTTTAATACCTGTATTGTCTTTCAAAGAGCAGTTTCACCAAAAGGGACCCATCAGTTTATCACAGCACAATTTGAAGCCGTAAAACCTTGTTTCCACTGTACGAGGGGTCATCCTGACGGGGTCAGCCGGGCCCAACCTGGACCTGAAAAAATAAGAAGAAATATCCAATTTTTTGTGTTTCTTCTTGGAATGCTCATGTGGCTTTCTGTTCTTGAGTTACAGTGTGGCGAGCTCAGTCCTTTAAATATTTGAAGGTTAATTGAGCTGTAAAACCATAGAGGGCTGTTCAGCCAGAGGCTGGACCCAAACTGTAGGAGACTGAAGCACAAAATCTTTAAGGTAAAAATAGTGTTTAAAAAAAGAAAAGAAAAAAAAACAGAAAACAGTTCTTCAACTATCACAGGAAAAGAGAAATATATGAGGCAGCGCTCTAGTGCTGGCACAGCCCAAAGCTTGCAGAATTATCTGGCACTGGAAGGACGCCACCACCAGCTTTTTAAGGTGAGTTGACTAGTGATCGGTCACAGCTTGGTGAGGTGCTCTCGCCAGTTTCCTGCCCAGATGAGCCTAATGAGGGTGACAGAGGGAGAGAGAGCCCTGGGAAAGAGGATGAGAACCCAAACAAGTAACAGAACCCATAACATTGACAGTCTACGTGTGAGCTATTGGTAGTCGCGACCTTGCCCGTGGCTGGCGATTGGGTTTAGAACCAAACCTTGAAGGATTGCAGACCCTGATTGGACATGATGCCTTCAGGAATGCCACAGACAAGCTTGGCCGTTTCTAAGATGGATAGGTGTTGAGGAAGGGGAACAAGATGCACAGCCTTAGATAACCAATCTGCAATTGAGACATGGTAATGTTACCCTCAAATGGGGCGAAAACCTTGTCATAGCTTTGGACAACCATTGGCCACAAGGCTGTGTCGCATTGCACAGAAAAAGCAGGCTGCAACAAAATCTTGGAAGTCTCTGGACAATGAGGGCCATCAAACGTGTTTATTGGCTCAGGGAGGGCAATCAATGAGCACCAGGATGGTAGGCGATCCTAGAGGGACGTCACCACTGGAGCATCAACGTTATCGGCAGTGGAACAAGCATCTGAGTGGGCAACCCTTTGGAGCAGGATGTTGCTGGAGGGCTTTCGGGCCTCCGTACTTCCTGTTCCACCTGCCCCCTAATGGCTCTGACCATACAGGAAGAGGGCAGGATGGTGTCCATGGCCCCCTCTTCTTCATTGAACAGACTGAACTGACATGACGGAACGTCTGCTTTCGGATTGGTCGGTCCTGGCAGATACCCGAGAGAAGTTGAGCCACCCCATCAGCTTGTCAGGTGAACAGAGCGAAGGTTAGACACGATTTTCTCATCTGTCCATAGGTAAATGCAAAAGAAAAAAAGACAAGCTGGAAACTCCAGGAAGGAAAATCAAAAAATGGCTGCAAGGGCAGGTAACTGGCTCTATCAGGGAGGCTCTGAGAGAGGATGATTTCCATGACAGTCACAGGAAAAATACGAAGGCGTGAGGCAAAGCTCTAGTGCCGGCACCGACTCAAACATGCTGAATTATCTGGCTCTGGAGGGAAGCCATGATCAGCCTTTTAAGGTGAGTCGAATGGTGATTGGCTGCAGCTGGGTCATGTGCCCCTGCCAGCTTCCTGCCCAGGTGAACCGATTGAGAGTCATATTTATTACAGCTGAGGTATTTTTTGAACATTGTTTCAAAAGTACGTGCTAAGGTGGTCCGATCTGGTTCTGCCTCCTCCCGTGTCTGTCTCAGCTCAGTTGTGAGCACGTGTGAAGTTGCTGCACTCGCTGACCTCCACGCTGACTTCTGCAGCCTCGCTCGCACTGCCAAGTTCACCAGAGTTCACCTTCTTCTTTTGTCCCCACCGAGCAAAGGCTCGCTACTGTCTCCATCCTTGTCTCACTCGTCTCTCATCTCACCCCCTGCCCCCCTCCCTCACCCACCCCAGGTCCTCTTCCATCACCCTTCCCAGGAGAAATGGCTCTGTCCATGAAGCAGACCTGTGCTAACCTTGCTTTCGCCTCCATGCTTTGGCCCCTCTCGTGTGATGTCATGGAAGAGAAGCTTTTTGGTGCCTGTGTGTGTGTGAGAGAGAGAGAGTGTGTGAGTAAATGGGTGAGTCAGTGAAGGCTTGCCTGTGTATGGGATATGCAGAGTGATTAGAATAAAGAAAGGGAGAGAATGGAACAAGTGTCGTGTTTCTCTTTTTGTCAGCTCTTTTTAATCTACAAAAGTGGCTGAAATCAGAAAGAAAGAAATGAGGTGGGTCTGTGAACCACTGACAACTGGGGTTGTGTTCCACCCTCTCTTCTTCCTTTTTTTGCCATCACTGTTGGGACTCTAGAGGCATTTAAACTTCCAGTATGAATAACAAATGATCACAGGATGCCATTATCGCAGCTCTATATCTGAGTTAGCGGCTACTCCTGTGCTTGTATGTATTTTTATATTATCTGGTCTCCTGAAGTTTCACAAATGTTCCATTTGTTTCCTTTTGTTTTTCCACATTATTGCATGAAATTATTGAATAAATGGGCCTTTTGTGTATTTTTAACACTGAGGTCAATGAATGTGAAAAATGCAGTCTTCAGAGCTCTGGCATTTTCTCTGTCTTGAGATTGTGTTGTACCTAAAAAAGGCCTTAAAACCTCTAATTCCTTTAATCTCTAAATCCATTTGCTTATTTTTTTTGTCTTTTACCTGATACATGTTCTGCACAAATGTAGTATTGGTCCAATCAGATTTTTTCACACTTCCTGTGACGTTTCACTCACCACATCCTGGTTCTGTCTTCACAACACGCCAACACATCTTCAGTTTTAACGGTTTTCCTGTCAATTTTCACTTCACACTCTGGCATAGGATCAAGTTTCTCACCTCACATGCTAAAGTGTGCACTCCCACGCTGAATAATAAATAATTGTATACCATTATGGTAGACTACTGTCCAATCTGTGGGAAGCCTGTTTACTTCGGTGAGTCTCCCATTTGTTTTGCTTTTGCTCATTTTATTTTTTAGTTTATACGCCTGTCTCCCTCTCTGTGTCTAATGGTAATATATGTCTTGCTCTGTGGAGTTCTTTTGATCTCTTCATGTTTCTGTTTAAGTGGCTTCATCTGAATAGGAAACGAACATAACGACAGAGAAACGTGATATTAATGGCCAAAATATGCATTTAATTCCAACATGATGGAGTAAAGCACAGCTTTGTGCACACTCTGAGAAACTGGAGGATTATTAGTCACATCTGTGCTTTTCTTCTGCACGATGACTCAAAATATCTACTTTAAAAAACATGCTTTGATTTTGATGCTTCAAAGAGAGTTTTTTTTCCGAGGCAGAATAAATTGGAGCTTTTGAATCGCTTTCTCCTACTCATTGAAAGACACGCAAATGCAGGAGCACTTGTAACAACAGGATGTGGGTCCAGCCAAACAAGTCTGTGCGTTGCTCTCTGGATTTCCTCCTCTGGCTTTTGTCTGTAGCTACAAGCCTTTGTTACACGCTGACATCATCACCGCTGTTTTACATGTTTCACCATTTTCACTTGTGATCACATCTACTAGTAGGTTCAAAAAGTCTGATGGACCATGGTCAACTGACCTCCTTTCCCCGTTCACCAGCACCACCCAATTTTGGCCCCTTTGGTGCTGATGAGAGCCACAGCCAGCATTCAGACCATAAATCACCCCAGAATGCTCCATTTAGGAGCAGAAGGGAGGAAAACCATCCAGGTTACCGACAAGTGTGCTACTTCTTTCTTGTGTGCAGCTGAGCGGAAGAGGTCCTTAGGGAGAGACTACCACCCTCTGTGTCTGAAGTGTCAGAAGTGCAGCCGACAGCTCACAGCTGGACAGCATGCTGAGGTAAAAAAAAAGAAAAGAAAAAGAAAGGCGTTTATCAAGAAAATGACACCCTGAATCCATGAATTCAATCATGGAGTTGAGGTTTATGTCATGTAAAATGTGCTGTTATTGTTTCAGCACGATGAGAAGCCGTACTGCTCACACTGCTACCTGATGAGATTTGGTGCACGACGTAGGTGCACTCTCTCTCTCTCTCTCTCTGTCGCTCACACACACACACACACACACACACAGTCATAGTTATTGTCTGAATGTCTTTTCTCTGCCTCTCCTTCAACAGGTAACAGGTGACAGTGTCGTACTCCCTCACGGACAGCAGCCACAGCCTAAATCGACAAATACAGGAAAGCAGAATTGCTGTGAGACCAATATCGAGCAAACCCTCCGCCTTAATTTGCCATTTAGGTCTCTGCGAATTGAATTATTCATTGGTTGCCTTAATCATGGTGCTATGTGTGTGTTTGGTCATGCTTTAATCATAAAAGGGTTCATTTGTAATAAAACAAACATGAAGTATTAATAAATGCATTGTTTTGTTAAAAAGAAAAACAGCACTGCTTTGTGATCAACACTGACAAATGAAATATGTGAGCATGTGAAATGAATCAATTTAGATCTACCTAGAGAAACAGGGGGGAGTAGAGGGGGGGAGAATGGACAAGGGTGAATGCTGCTGGCACTATAAACAAGTTTTTATGACTGGATGCAGGATCTGCTGGCATGGGTGTTACATCATGACACACACACACACACACACACACACACACACACACACACACACACACACACGAGTTAAACACATATGTTTTAACTACACATTACCTAAGTGGCTTTTCATGCATATATCCTTGAACAACCAGGGATCCAGTCATCCGGGGAAGTGATACATTGACAGGAGTGATGGGCAAAGGGAAAATGGGCTGATGGGATTATTTAAACAGCCAGGGAAAAGCTGGCAGAGGGGGACCTGTGTTGCGATAGCACGTCTTTGAACATGTCCATCTCCTCATCCCGTCAGATCCCTCCTTTATCCTCACCTCCCCTTCCATCCTTGCGCACTGTGAGAAAGCCGTTAAGGTCCAACAGCATCACCTACCGGTGCAAAGGTAGATACCCGTGTGGCAGTTGAAAACACCACCTGGGCAATTCGGACACGCTTTGCCAACTGAAATAGAAACTATGGTCTTCCTAAGTTCAAAGCCAGGGGGCTTTGATCATAAAGCAAGCAATTATAGTGAGTGACCTTGAATTACTGATGTGCTATATTGTATTATGCTATTGGCATCACCAGACCTCAAACCTTTAAACCTTTAAAGTATTTCTTATCTTTCCTGTACTCTGGCATCACAACCTCAAGTTTTGTGCCCAACCGCAGTGTTGTGAATAATCCTAAATACCCACAGCCAACCCAGGTCTTGTTAATCGAACTCAGACCCTTCCAAGCACCTGGAATTCTCAAACCTAATATATTAGTCCATAACCTGCTGCCAACAACAGCAAGTTTTCCACCAACGCTCAACATCAAACGTTGGTCCTTCAAGCCGGACTGAATGCAACCCAAGATGCTCATGGGCAAGGCAGCATCAGCCCCCGCAGGGCAGGTTGGCCAGGTTGGATTCCAGACATCCATGCACCCAGCTTCACCAGCTACTGTTTCCCACTGTTGCAGCCATGACAGCAGCAACCTGAGCTGGTCATCCTGCAGCTGTTCATATACCCACAGTAGGTGTGCATGTTACTCTGTTGGTACGCGTCTGTCTTACAGTCTGGGGTCTGTCTTAGGCTGGGAGATATCCACCACCTCAACCAGCGATCCTTCCACCGAGACACCCTCGAACACCCCGCCCCCTCCTTTCCTTTCCTTTCTTTTCCTTTCCTCCACCACTGTCTCCTTCACCCCTGTAACCCCTTACCTTGATAGATCACATGACTGCTGTGATGCCAGCTGGTTGACTGCTCATTTGCATGTGCTTTAGCTTCACTCCCTTATTAGAAAGAAAGGTTGCATTAGAGGTGTTGAGGGGAGAGTAGTAAAAGGGGAGTGTGATGCAGAAGAGGGAGGGATGGTTACTGTGACAATTCAAACAACCGAGATAATCCATCTTCTAAAGGAGATACTGAGAGAAATGAAGGTCAAATTGGCTATTGTGTGTAAGAACTGGGGTTTACCATAAATTCAAACTAATATGCACCCTCTTCAAAATCAGTATGGCCCATGTTTTCGTACACTAAAGTGTAAACAGGCCAATGAGGAGGACCTGCATACAGACAGATTACACCTTTCTACGTCCACAAACGAGTTAGAATTTTGTAATGTAAAAGAAGAATATTATATTTATAATGTAATATTTGACGTCTGAAAGTAATATTTTTAAAAAAAGAGTAAGAATTTTTTAATGTAAAAGAGGAATATTATATTTATAATGTAATATTTGACGTCTGAGAGTAATATATTTTTTTTTTTTTTTAAATCGAAATTTCTTTGGAATCACGTGATCGAGCCTCTTCCGCGAATCACGTGCCTTGGTTTCGCGCATGCGCATTGAATCAACGCGGAAGCGGCCTGAGTGTTTCGGGGGACGTCACTGCTTTCGTTTGAGAGGCTGCGTTTGTGTGTGGAAACGTGAAATGGAAGGGCCACATTTGAGCAGGAGTTTAATTTAATTGACAATATTTTGCAGTCTACGTGTTACCATCCGAGCCGCCATGATGTCAGAATGCGACCCAGCGGAATCCGAGATCAGCGAACCGATGTTGGTCGCCGGAGCCACGGCACAGTCTGTTCCAGAGTGCGCCTCCCCGGACCCGCTGAAGGTCTTATTTGACAGAAATAGGCTGGGTTTGGGGGGCTTGGCGAACCCCGGTGTGGCCGTTCGTATTTCGGACTCTCGCGAAAGCGTCTTGACGGAGCTGGAGACGGACGGCTCCGGGGAAGAGGCGCTCTTGTTGCCGTGTTTAGCCGGAACCGCGTCGTCTCCGCGCGGTGGACGAAACAAGCGGAACAGACACAGCTCATCGTCGGATAAAGACACCCTGGCCTCCCCGGGTAATTGTCTCAATTTTGCAGATGTCGGCAGATACATAAGCAGCTATTGGGCTCATGCGTAGTGAGGAAATACCTCGAGGTTCACGGGAACATCTGTGCTTCAGGTAACAGGACAGTTCCGGTTCTGGAGCTTATTAGGTGCCCTGGGTGTTGTGGGGACAAGGAAATGGGAGGAAAAGGAAGCTATGCAAAGTTAAAAAACCACCTCTGGAGTCTGGATAAAACTTCTCAGGCATTCTTGGGCATGTTAATGGTTTGGAGTCTCCTCCAGTCAGCTGATGGAACAGGCCTGTCACTGTTATCAGGCCCAGATATGAGCTCATTGATTGAGCTGGGACCTTGTCCGCACACATTCACGTGGCATTTACTGAGTCCACGTATCTCCTCAGTCCAGGAACACTCAAAACGGCACAGACTTTAACTTTAACTCGGTAATGGCACCGTATTCTGAAGCTGAAGTATTTTAGCCTGTCTGATATTTTGCCTCGCCAAATATTTGCAGTGTGCAGGTGCTTTGGAAGCATTCGTTCCATAGCGTGCACGCGTAGCCTCAACTCATAGTTGTTGGTGTGTTTCCCACAGTATGTTGTGATAAGAGGTTTTATTAGTAGTGGTAGTAAGAGTTTTATGGTGTCGCAGCTGCTGTGCCATGTTTGAGCACATCATCTCCATGGAAAATTCTAACAACCGCATCATGTGACTCTTTCAGGTGTGTGTTTAACCGGAACCCTCATCTTCTTTAGTCCTGGATGAGGCAGCAGATCATCATTTAGAACCTTCCACCAGCACCTGTGGGGGAACACCAAGGGGTTTCCTAGCCTGTCTGGGGGTGTAATACCTCCATCGTGTCCCTGTTTTGCCCCAGAATGATCCCCCCCCCTCTCTCTTCCTCACTCTTACCTATACGAGTGCATTGGTGCATAAACCCGCTGCACAGTTCCCTCAAATGAACTTCCCAAAGTGCTGCAGTGCCTCGGCCGGACTGAAGCCATTGAGATGGACTTTAAATATGCACAAGGCAAGTCCTCTGTGTAAGCAAACACTGCGGCGGCCAGGTTAATGCTTGGAATGATGAGGCAAAGGGAATGATAGAAAAGTAGAGGGTAAAGAGTCCTGTTTACTAGGTTTAGATTGATGGAAACATTCTTTGGTCCCCATGACAGTTGGATTATTACAGACCTTTATTTCAATACTCTTTATTTGGTGAGTTAAGGAATCAAAGTGGAAAAGCTCAACAACTATTGTGACAGTATCTTAAAAAAGGACGCGATGCATCATGTACGGCTAACTTGCATGC
Source organism: Takifugu rubripes (assembly GCF_901000725.2). NCBI lineage: Eukaryota > Metazoa > Chordata > Actinopteri > Tetraodontiformes > Tetraodontidae > Takifugu > Takifugu rubripes. Next base: position 16,297,039 of record NC_042301.1, on the reverse strand, counting down.
AACTAACTAGCAAAAGTCTACCTAGAGCTCCAAACACAAGCACAATCAAGGCCTAATTTGAGGCTTGCTGATGCCAAAATAAATGTGAGGCTGCTGAAACCATATGTGTGGTGTGATGTGGAAGAGTGTCTTGAAACTCGCGAGGCTTTTTAAAGGTTTTCTCTCGGGTCAGCCGTGTGGCTAACACCACCCTGACACTTAGCTGCTTGCTAAATTAGCCAGTTCTCTGGTCTAATTATTGCACGGTCGCTCCCTTCCTTCGTGTGCGCTCCTGGAGCCCCTACAAGTGAACAGGCGTCAACGCTAACTTTGTTCCTCTTATTTTTCTGTGACAAATGGCACAGTGACTGTTCTTCCTCCCAGAGTCTCCCCCCTCATCCTCCCCCGTCTTTATTGGGACAGATTCAGAGCATATGGAGCCTTTGTGAGCTGAGGCAACAGCCCGGTTTGATGAGGAGGTAGATGGCTTCCTGTCACATGACTGGCCCTTCATCAAAGGGACAGTAGACAACGCGCGTTCTTCTGACGGCGGTTCGAGTCTGGATATTGTTTAGAGCTTTAACACAAAGAGGAGCTTTATTTTGTCCTCTCTTCACAGCACAAATGTTGAAGTCTTTTCTCATGGTTCTTCTCACCTAGATTTGAACCTCGACTGGTCTTTCTAACCACAGATAACTGCCCCTCGCACCTGACTTCACCCAGTGCATGCTGGGTAAAGGTCTGGCCTGGGTAATGACCCTGAGCGGGGTTAGCAGCTTAGAGGTGCGCTGACAGATAGATTATTTGAGGGATTAAGAGATTTAAGGCCAATAAATGGGTCCTTAATTTCCTCCGAAGCTGAGAGCAAAATATTTTTCCCGTCTCACCCATTTGATTAAAGTGAGCCGGTCAAACTTCAGGGAGAAATAAGCTGGGGAAAAGTGTCCGATTGTCTGGTGGAGCGGGTCAATCATCAGTAGTTCTGCACCTTAATGTTTTCCTCTTTGTCTTCTAGGTGCCAACTGTGGTGACTTCAACTATTTTCCCGATGATCCTGAATTTGCAGACATTATCCAAAGGGCAGAACAAGCCATCGAGAGCGGCGTCTTTCCAGAGCGGATTTCTCAAGGATCCAGTGGGAGCTACTTTGTCAAAGATGCAAAAGGGGTGAGGAAAACAAGACCTTTGTCTTTCGCCTTTTATCCCGTCAGGCTAAACCTTTCCTAAGCTAAATTATGCTAACTTTCAGTCATTTAGCTAATTGTTAGGATAGCCTACATGCATGTTAGCATCGCATTAGCAACTTACAGATATTGTTCTCTGACTTCTTAGCAGCATCTCTGTCACTCTATGTTACATCAGGATGTTTTAAAGCTTGTCTCCTCATGGAATAATAAGCTGTCTGCATTCAACATCGTTGGCGTGTTTTTCATTGCCCTTTTATTTTAATCTTTCATGCAGAAAATCATCGGAGTCTTCAAGCCAAAATCGGAGGAGCCTTACGGACACTTGAACCCCAAATGGACCAAATATTTTCACAAGGTAGCGAGAGTGGTGTGTTTTTATCTGTGTGAGAATAAAAACGTATAAACACCTGTGGGGTAACAGTCTTTCCCTTGCTGCCCCCGCTGCCCTTATCGCACCGTCTCTCCAGCTGTGCTGCCCTTGTTGCTTTGGACGGGGCTGCTTGTTGCCTAACCAGGGTTATCTCTCTGAGGCTGCTGCCTCATTGGTTGACACCAAACTGGGCCTGGGAGTGGTGCCAAGAACCAAGGTAAAGGCTGTCAAAGTTCTTTCTTTGTTTCTGTGGCACGTTTTCCAAGTTCCCTGTGGTGTTAAAAAGCTTCCACTGTTCCTAACAGGTGGTGTACCTGGCCAGCGAGACATTCCACTATAGTGCCATTGATCGAGCCAAGTCGAGAGGGAAGAAATATGCCTTAGAGAAAGTGCCCAAGGTGGGACGTCGCTTCCACAGAGTGGGCCTGCCACCCAAGGTAAGACTCTGCTTCAGACTGTTTGGCCTGGGACCCTGAAACCCTGAAAGCTTTTCTCTGTTGCTCCTCACTCAGGGACAGTAAGATCAGATTGTTTTGGGGTTTGAAATATCAGCTTTCCCTTCCAGGTGGGCTCTTTTCAACTGTTCGTGGAGGGCTACCACGAGGCGGACCACTGGCTGCGGCGGTTCGAGGCCGAGCCCCTGCCGGAGAACACCAGGAAGCAGCTGCAGTCGCAGTTCGAGCGGCTGGTGGTGCTGGACTATGTTATTAGAAACACAGGTGAGGGCGTGTCGCTGTTGACATTCGGGAGAGTGTCGACCAAACTGTCATTTCCCGGATTCATCTCCCGTTTCCTCTGTCAGATCGAGGGAACGACAACTGGCTGATCAAGTATGAAAAACAAGGAGGTGGCGAAGGTCAAGAAAAGGTAAAGCTCAACGAAGGCTCTCGCCAGCCCTTCTGCTCTGTGTGCCTTTAATTAGGTAATAGAACTGAGTGGAATATGGGGGTGGAGACCAGTTGACCTGGCGAACTGGTGCCTGGGCGGGACTGGGAGCCACCTGGTTGTTATGGGTCCGGCTCCAGTTCAGTTAGGAAGCGCTGACACCAGTTAACTGACTGGGCGGTGATGTGGACGAGTGGTCAGGGGGCCAGTTTAGCCGTTGGTGATCCGTCAGTCAGTAGTGCTGCCATGGTGACATCTGCGACCTTCTCTCCTCTCATTATAGGATGCAGAGTGGCCCGAGAGCTGTTCGGAGTCCTGCATCAAGATCGCAGCCATTGACAATGGCCTGGCCTTCCCCTTTAAACACCCCGATGAATGGAGAGCCTGTACGTACCTGCCCCCCCCCCCCACTCTTTCTTATCTACATTCTTTATATACACTCAGAGATGCAGGCAGCTGGATTTGAATGCTTTTCCTCAATCCAACCAGCATCAAGTCATGGATTCATTTAATTAATTCCATAATAACCTTTGCTATTAGACGGCCTCCGTTCTATTACTGTATAAATCAAACGTCCAGGATGTCAGAAACAGCCTGAAGACACGCTGGAGGAGTGGACAGTGCGGGCTCGGCTGTCGTTAAGGTGTATCTCTTCATCCTCTTCAGATCCCTTCCACTGGGCCTGGCTCCCCCAGGCCAAAGTGGCCTTCTCCCAGGAGACCAGAGATCTGGTGCTGTCCCGCCTGTCCGACATGAACTTTGTGCAGGACCTGTGCGAGGACCTCTACGAGCTGTTTAAGGTACACGCCGGCGCTCTGCTCTACTCCTCTGTGTGGGTGTGAATGACCGTGACCCCCCCAGCAGAGGAACATGTTGCTTAAACTGGCTGTTTTTGTTTTCCTCAGAGGGACAAAGGCTTTGACAAAACCATGTTCGAGAGACAGATGTCTGTTATGAGGGGACAGGTGAGTGTGTCCCTCTTTTATGTTCATGCCTTTTGTGTGTCGCCTCACTCTCCTCTCTATTGCTCGTAACCCCCCCCCCCCACCCACCCACCCAGGCCTCTGTTGGTTTTCCCTGTTGAGTTTCATAAGAATAGTAATTTTCCTCAGGTGGAACACTGCAACCATCTTGAATAAGGACAAAAAAGACCATTTGTAACTGAAAGTAATCCAGGAACATTTAAAAATGCTAAAATATGGAAATGTCTTTTGATGTTAGCCGCATATTTTCAAAAGGTTTGTGATAACGGATCCGTTAATGTGGTTCCGTATTCGGGCTTGATAACGAGTGTTTTTAAAGAGACGTTGGTCTCCGTCCCCAGGTGTTGAACCTGATCCAGGCGCTGAAGGACGGGAAGAGCCCCATCCAGCTGGTGCAGATGCCCCGGGTGGTGGTGGAGCGCCGCTCCGGAGGGCAGGGGCGCGTGGTCACCCTCGGCAACGCCTTCACACAAACCTTTCACTGCAAGCAGCCGTTTTTCTCCTCTTGGTAGTCGGACACGCGCGGGGAGGGGCGGACATTTGAAACATCAAGGGCGTTACCGTGGCAATAGAAGAAGAAAGGCTGGCGTTTTTGCCTTGGAGAAGACTGGGAGCAGCATCTTCCTGAGGCCTGAGCACACCGGTCCTCCTGGTCGGACCTGCTCAGACGTCAGCGGTGGTTTCTGGTTAGATTTATTTCACCCAGCTGTCGGCTGTGACTGGGCTAATGGCCAAAGAACAAGCACTCGCAAACCACGTAGTCACGCACCTCCGGTCCAGAAATGATTCACGGGATACGAAGGGAGTTTTCCAAAAACCACATATGCTTATAGGATCTATAGTTGGGAATGTTTGACTCTTCCTCAACGGGCTGAAACCACAGTGTTAGTTTTCAGCGTCCTCACCCCTCACTGCCAAACTCTGATTGTGGAAGGAGCTTTAAAAAATGCCTCCTTCCCTAAATCCTCACTGAAGCCGTTCGAATTTTTGAAACTTGAATCTGACTCCTGGAGGGGGAGAACCACAGGTTGAATGTAATCTGTTTACGATTTCTATCCACCTTTTTTGCTCCTGAACATTTCATCCCCGAATGCCATCGGAAACACGACCTTTTTCTGTAACAATGAATGTATTTGCTGTTATACTCGTATTTATTTACTAGTGAGAAGCTTTCATTGGGACGGGGGGGGGGGGGGGGGGGGGGCGGTACGGTACACCTGATTTCAGGACAATATTTCACTGGTTCAATAATGTCGTGTTTTCTTATGTATGCATCTGAAACTTTTTATTCCAAACGCGATGATTGTATGGCAGAAGTTGTATATTTAACAAGAAACGACAAAATAAAATCTGGGATTTGGATCTGTGGCTCATTTATAGCCCGATGACCTCGGTGAACCCAGCGTTGGCGCCTCAGGTCAGTGAGCAAGTCAGCGTTGCCATGCGGACGCATACAAACATATGCATAATTTACCTGCTCTCATTAAAGCCTGCGCTTGCATGTGCGTACCAAGCACGTGCAGCAGCACATGTCCACCCACTTCCTCTGCAGTGGGCTGTGCTCCGCCATGACAGGAAGGCCGTGGTGGGAGGTGAGCGGTGCGATGCGGCGGGCAGGAAAACGCCAAAAGAAGCATCGGAGCATTCGCGCCACTTTGTAATTATTCTTAGTAACATTTCGCGCCGGTGTTTCACGGCCGAACGCTGTGTGTTTCACACCTTAGACACAGCAGAAAGGAAGCCAAGCATGGCTTCATGTAGAGGAGCCACAACAGGATAAATGCTACATAGATATCGAGATGGGAAGATGGAGAAATGGGGGAGTTGTTGGGGGAGAAGGAGAGTTTATTTTATTTATCCACAACACATGCTTTGTGTGTAAAGGTGGGCCATTATCTGCATTTAGATGGAACAAAGGAGTCACTACTGAGACGCCTGGCTGTGATGGTGGTGTGTGTCCACCAGATGGCGCTTTAATGCAGGTCCCGCCGGGCTCTTCCTCTCTGTCTATATATAACTGTGGTTTGAAGACCTCAGATGTTTGAGTACGTGGAGAAGAAGAAGAAGAAAGAGAGAGCAATGAAGAGGGAGAGTCACTCTGACTCAATGCTGGTTGGGAGGCTGTAATAACCCGTTGGTTAACCTCTGGTCTCTGAGCAAGGCTTTGCTACTTCTGTCCTCATGGATGCTGCCGATCTTCCCTCGTGGCACACTTATGCATTTCAGCCCTCGAGTCAGGTCTTGGGTGTTCTTAGTCCCCGATTAATAATGTACATATACCTGCATTCATGTCAACACCTCTCACATGCTGGAACACACATTTTTGCTTGTTTACTTGTGTGTTCTGTCTCCTCCATCCATGGATCCCCTCCCAAACTCCCTTTATTACTCTCTGCATGCTCTCCCACAGTGTTGGTGTTCAGGGGTGACCTGGGTGCCCTGGCAAATGCTTTTACCTTCACAGGTGAATTACCAAATATTTCTGTCACTCAGGACGCAGGACAGGACAGAGAAGAACAATAATGCTGCCCAACTCCCCACTTCAGAGCGAGCAAAGCCCCAAAACAAAGTGTAAAATGCTGCCCAGTAGCAACCTCCCCCCACATCCACCCCATCTGACCCCTGGGAGGCATCACCCCCTCCCTTCCTCCCACACACGCCACCACCAGGACAGATGCCAAACTAAGACTCGAGCAACAGTGTGTTGGACAAGGTGAGGGGGCACCACTGAAGACAGCGGTCAGGGGGTGCACAGCAAACACAAGGGCAAAGGTTTAACGTGTGTTTGGAACGGGGGGGAGGACAGAAAATAATGACCTGAATAGTGACCTGACACGATGCAACAAAGCGTCAGTGTTGAGTTGTCCTGGCTTGTGCTCCCCCGGTGACCTTCGCTGACATGTGACTGTTGGCAGCTACACCGAGGACACGGGAAGGAGAAGGAAAATAACTGGAGCGGAGCGGAGGAGAAAACGAGAAAAGCAGCACGGATGAATAACATCCTATTAAATCAAAAGGAGTCCTTTGCTGACATCTACTCCGTCGTGGGTTGTTTTGTCTTTTTGGTTTTATTCTTATCAGAACGTATCGTCTCAGCAGGACACAACTGGCTGTCCTGGAACAGACATCACCAATACGTCACGAGTTCCACATCTGGAAATGGACTTTCCACAGTCTTCTTCATCACAATCCTGCCACCTGGATCAGCTCCTTCCTGTGAAACCCACCACAGCAGAATCATCTCCAGCCACACTGTTACAGTCAGGCCCGGGTGGAGGGCAAGACTCTCAGCAGTGCACACAGTGAGATGGACAGTCCAAGGTTTGTCTGCCACATTACCTGTGAAAAGGGGGAAAAATCCCGTCATTATTAGGCATTGTAGTTTTGACCGGGGGTGTTAAAGGAAAACGGGCTGCAGTGGCAGTTTTTGCCCACTAGAGGGCGTGTTGGTTTTGATCTGTGCCTGACGTGGCAACTGTTGGTCGTGTCCTGTCGTGCACTGGTTTACCCACAGGTCTGGTAGATGTTGAGATAGAATAAATTACGACATCTAAAGCTGCTCTGTTGCAATCATTGTCTGAAACACATCTGGACTGAGTTTATAGGAGAAAAAAAAAATGTCGCGCTGGCAACTGTCTCAACGTGTCGTGAACTGAGCAGCGGAGAAAAGTTTTCTGTCACAACTTTCAAAAGATGATGAGACGTTCTATGAAAGGCAACACGCCACAGAGATTATATGATGCTCACATGGTTCCAGATTCACAATCCTCAGCGGCCAAAAAGCCAGAAAAACAGACATTTCCTTCAGATGGACCCTGATTGTCCAGTCATGAAGACTGAGCAATGCTAGTTGCTTTAATATCACTTTACACCTCCTGTGTGTGGGCGCTCTCATCCTCCCACTCATTTACCCTTCACGGTGAAAGACTGGGGGGGGCAGAGGTCCTTGGAGTCTGACATCCATGAGGAATAATGGTCCTTCAGGTCCTTCACCAGATAAAGACCACGAGGCGTTCGCAGTGGGGCGTCTTCATAGCGTATGTAACGTCCAGCTGTGAGTCATGTGACCTCATGACCTGGTAGATGTTGTGACTGCAGCCAGGAGCGCTAAAGTGCTAATCAGAGTCTGCTTCCACACACACACACACACACACACACACACACACACACACACACACACACACACACACACACACACACACACACACTGAATATTGTACTCCTTTACAACTTGACTTTCACAATATAAACAGGGTTAATGCAGCTCTGGGGGCCGTACGAGTGTCAGGCTTTGGTCGTCTTAAATCTCCACGTTGGCATTAGTTGGGATCCTGAATCAAACAGATCTAGAGAGGATCCATAATGAAGACGAGTTGGCGAAATGAGCCCAGCTATAATATCACCATATAATTATTGCAACTAAATGCATTAAGATGACATCACAGGCCAACAAGTGACCTTGTATTAACACAAATCTGTATTATTACATGTTGTTATTATTACATGTTGTCTTTTCTGAGCATTTACTGGATCTAAAGTGGCTCAGGACCAACGGCTGATAATAGAATTCCAATCTCTCAGTTTCTCTGTCAGGATTGCTGAGAATGTATGAGTGGAAAACATTCCCAGTGCTTGGGATCCCAGGGAAGCAGGAGATGCTCTGGCCACTTTTTTGGCTGAATGCTCTGCAAACTGGGGGCATCTGTCTTGGCAGCGGAGCTTTAGACAGATCGGAGTCGGGAAAAAAAAACCCAAAACGCTGTTAAACTGTGGAATTACAGTAGCACGGGCCATAACTACTTCCATCTGTCGGTCTCTGTAGGAGTCAGCCCAGCAACGCTGCCGTGGTAACTGACTGAGATGGGAGCGGGAAAAATAATGGGACCAGGGAGTGGGTGTGAGGAGAGGAGGTAAGAAGGGAAACAGCGACGGAGCGTCTGGGATTGTGTAATGTCGGAGAGCCCGAGAGCGGCAGACGCGCACGTTGACGCCTTCGGTCGTGCATTTAACCTTAAAACGCCGCGCACGTGTAGTAAAATGGTGCACAACAGGCTGCGTGGGGAAGGTTCTCTTTTCCTGAAGGCCACGTAGTTTTCCAAGGATAAACGAGGGCTGGAATTCCAGGCATTCCTGCGAAACTGCGATTAGTTTGAGTTTTTCTGTGGAAGTTTCCACGTCTGCTCGGACTGGAGAGAGAACAGATGTTTCATCCCTCCTTTCCAGCTCACTCCGAGGTTCATCGGAGGAAGGACGCATCACAGCGAAGGAAGATTCCCGTTGTGCGGGATTATCCGTTTAAAAGGTGAAATCATTCGGTGCTTCCATGTGAAAGCTGCACTCCGACTCCATTTCCTTCACTCCCCGCGTAAACACAGCTGGCACCAAATTCCCTGGTAAGACAGTTGTTTAGTCCAACTGGTCCAAATGGGCGGAGTCAAAGAAAGATCAAAGTTCTGACATCAGAGATTTTAAGCCCCGCCCATCTGCTTTGGAGATAGCAAGATTTACAGGGATGTTTGGGTGGATTAATCATCCAGCAAAGTCACTTCCAAAACTACTGTAGCCAAATCTGCAGGGACATACACGAGGAACTGGTACGATTGTAAACTTGAGCTTCTGCGGCTGGAGATGCTGGAAAAAAAAGGCAACAGGAAGCACAGAATAGAGCAGCAAACCAGGACGCTCCCGGATCCTGGAATGGCTTTTCTGCACATCCAGGCAGGAAGAACGCGTCTCCTCTCACCTCTAACTCTGAGTCACAACGGTGGTTCTCTCCAACTTTTTTGCGCAGGTCTTCTTCCAGATGGAGACACTTTTTTGGCTGTTTTTTTTCTGCACGCAGCCTTTGTGCTGGTCACCAGGGCCGAGGGGGAAGACGTGCGCCTCCAATCATCCAAGCCGCCGAAGCTGGCTGACGTCCACGGAGCTCTGATCTGACCTCTGATTTGGCCTGAATGTTCCCAGTCCTTCACGTCATGTTTCATTTCTGTTTATGAGCCCTTTCTCAGGTTCCTCTGAGATGAACTGACTCTGAGAGGGACAGTTTCTTCTGAACCTTCTCCTGCTGATGCTGAACCTTCTCCTGCCGATGCTGAACCTTCTCCTGCCGATGCTGAACCTTCTCCTGCTCATGCTGAACCTTCCCTTGCCGATGCTGAACCTTCCCTTGCCGATGCTGAACCTTCCCTTGCTGATGCTGAACCTTCTCCTGCCCATGCTGAACCTTCTCCTGCTGATGCTGAACCTTCCGTTGCTGATGCTGAACCTTCTCCTGCCCATGCTGAACCTTCTCCTGCTGATGCTGAACCTTCCCTTGCTGATGCTGAACCTTCTCCTGCCCATGCTGAACCTTCTCCTGCTCATGCTGAACCTTCTCCTGCTGATGCTGAACCTTCCCTTGCTGATGCTGAACCTTCTCCTGCCCATGCTGAACCTTCTCCTGCTCATGCTGAACCTTCTCCTGCCGATGCTGAACCTTCCGTTGCTGATGCTGAACCTTCTCCTGCCCATGCTGAACCTTCTCCTGCTGATGCTGAACCTTCTCCTGCCGATGCTGAACCTTCTCCTGCCGATGCTGAACCTTCTCCTGCTGATGCTGAACCTTCTCCTGCTCATGCTGAACCTTCTCCTGCCCATGCTGAACCTTCTCCTGCCGATCTGAACTTCATCCTGGCTGATGCTGAACCTTCTCCTGCTCATGCTGAACCTTCTCCTGCCGATGCTGAACCTTCTCCTGCCGATGCTGAACCTTCTCCTGCCGATGCTGAACCTTCTCCTGCTCATGCTGAACCTTCTCCTGCCGATGCTGAACCTTCTCCTGCCGATGCAGAACCTTCTCCTGCCGATGCTGAACCTTCTCCTGCCGATGCTGAACCTTCTCCTGCCGATGCTGAACCTTCTCCTGCCGATGCTGAACCTTCTCCTGCTGATGCTGAACCTTCTCCTGCCACAGTTTTCACCCCTTGAGGGACGATTGTTTGGCAGCTGCGTCCACCTCTGGACTCCCATTACAGATCAGAACAAAGATGAAGCAACAGCTTTTTATAAAGGTGAGCAGCAAATATTGAGTTTGTTAGCTAGACGTAAATACATAATCGGAAATATCGTCTTTTCTTTGGAGTGAAACAGAGTTTAAAGCAGCAGAAAACATATATAATAAAACATCACGGCCTCCACACAGAATTCCTTAGTCATGATGTTTTTATTGTACACAAAAGAGAATAAAAACATTGACGTGCAGGTCATCATGTGGTCAAATAAAACCGAAATATGCTGCCATTATCTATTACCAGCTTCCCCGATGTCTTAAAATGGAAACAGCCTTTATTTTGTTTCCCTCTGAGGCTTCTGGACTGTTAAATTCAAATAACTCAGCCCACTAAAGTTCAGAATTTGCTGCTGTTCTCAGGTTTAAGTGGTCGTGATGTTTTTCAAGCCTGAAGATAAGAGCTTTCCGAGCGGGATCAGTTTTCCCTTACAGTATTTTGCCTTGGCAGGAATGTGCAGTAGATCCCCAAACAGCGACGCATTAAAGCATTCCGTACATGTTTGTACACAAATTCCTCCATTTCGTGCAGCCACATTCATTCTCTGAAGGAATAAGACAGACAGACAGACACACACACACACACACACACACACACACACACACACACACACACACACATTAGTGGGCTCTGAAATTCTTTTGTCATGGCTCCAGTGAGAGCTAAATCCTGTGAGCCCTTTTGTCCGTCTCACTCTTTTGGCAGACTGCTGAGTCATGCATACTCCTCCTTCTCCTCTCCCTTTCTGTCTCTATCGTCTCTTTGGCAGCCTTTTGCTCAACTCAGTTTTTTTTTTTTAGTTCTTGGGATTTTGAATAATGCAGAGCCTATAGTGTATTTCCTGGTCTTGTCTTCTCTGTGTGTGTGTGTGTGTGTGTGTGTGTGTGTTAGATGCACGGTTTGTGGGTGTGCTAACGCGAGCGTCTCTTGGCTACACAGTTTATCTGAAGCACTGGACTGATGGCCTGACATGCTTCAGAAGCTTGGCTGTAGAGCAGCAGTCTGTGGTTTATGGACAAGGTTTGCGTACATATGGAAATGAGCGTTGCTGAAAAATGGCGCTCTTTATTATTTAGCTTTTACTGGTGGCTAACAGACGGGGAGTTTGTATTTGTTTACGCTGGCGGTCTGTCGGTGGCGTCGACGCCCCGCAGAGCCAGATGGTGACAGAGTACCTGAAACCAATCAGAACAGACGGTCTAGGTGGGGGGGGGGGGGGGGGGGGGGACACATGAGAAATGAACAACACATCGACTAAAGGGAGAAAAAGCTTCATTTCAGCAGCAGGTAGCGGAACAGAGAAGCTTTACGGTCACGAGTGTCCTGGCGCCACAACTAAAAACCAAATAAAGCTGCATCAAAACATCCTCCAGGGAGCAATTTAAGAGAAAAACATGAAAAAGAAATCAGATAGCTAAAGACATGTGGTTCCACACGGCCACCAAAATATTTCAAAGCCTACATCTGCATATTAATGTTATTAGGAGGAAACTAAACATCAAAGAGGACACGTGCGGGTTCACCGGCCACCCCCGGCTCTTCTGAGGTCGCCTACGATGTGCTGAGAATTATCTTTTTATCCCCCTCGTTGATAATAATTGTCACCCGAAAGGTGTTTAACAACATCCTGCCCTTTGGGCTGAAAGGTCACGTATAAAAAAAGAAGGATAGAATTGACAACGCCTCACTGAACATTAGCAGGACAGGCTAAAGCTACAAACAGCAGAGCGGCAGGACAAAATTAAAGCAGAATCGCTCCTTTCTTGCCAAGTGACACTGACGTTCGTGTTCTCGGCGAGTGCGGAACAACGAGCGTGGATTTGTCACGTCGCCTTCGGTCGGACTGATGTAACGTCAGAGGGAAAAAAAAAACCTCTCACACCTTCGGTACGTGAGAGCATCACCCTCACATAGTCACTCCCTCAGCTGAGCGCTCACAACATCACCATGTGATAGCGCGTGTGTGTGTGTGTGTGTGTGTGTGAGAGAGAGAGAGAGAGAGAGAGGGAGGTAGAGAGAGGGGAGGGAGAGCGACAGTGTGGGGGTGTAAATGACTCCATGTGTGTCTGGACATGTGAGTGTCTGTGTGACTTAACATTCTGTGTCAAGCATTTGCCATATAGCTCACAGGGCTGAGGCCTATTTATACACCCGGACCCCCCCCACCCCCCCACGCTGGAAGCCCCTCACCCGCGACATTTCGTTCCATTCTTCCTCAAATTATCTTGCCGTCCCCCCAACACACACGCACACACACACACTCATATTATGGGCCATGTCGTAGCTAAAATGCCCCGTGTCCTGGTCCTGGTCCTGGTCCTGGTCCTGGTCCTGGTCCTGGTCCTGGTCCTGGTCCTGGTCCTGGTCCTGGTCCTGGTCCTGGTCCTGGGTACAGGGACCGCAGGAGTCAGTGGATCCGCAAAGGTGTGGTTGTTCAGCCTCTGAGGAGTCAGTTTGGTTTGGTGTGTGTAAAATATCACTCGCCGTCGGCATCAGTAATTCAAGATGGCGGCTCTAAAATCGCTGAGCCTTTCGGTAAAAGCGATGATGCAATATGCATCCATTTTTCTCCTGGTAATTTATGAATAGTTAAATATTGTGATAATGCCCCGTGTCCCTCCGAGGCCTCTTAAAATCGAAGCGTTGCGTTTGCGTGGGGGTGAAAGAACAAAAAGAGGAGCAAGGACAGAAGGGCAGATGGGCTGGAGCTCCACGTTGTGTTTCGGACCGTGGGAATGGCGGCGTTACGTAATGATAGTAAACGCTCCGAGTCATCCAGCCGGGGGTGGTGGTGGGGGGGGGCAGCTTAGGGGGGAAGTCGGGTGGACCCTCCGCCTGCTCACAGGACATCTTAAGTGCTCGTGCCATCCACGTTGGGTTGCTTGCGTAACAGTCTCTCCCACCATGGGAACCAGGGGAACACGTGACCACAGAGAGGGCTCCTTCTGGCTGACGGGTGATTTCTCATCCCCCCCCCCCCCACACACACTTTTCTCGCTCCAGCGTAGCAACAAAGGGGCTTTTCCTTCCACGCAGAACTGACTGGGCTGCTGAGTCCAGCGCCGCGTTCTCCTTAAAGCCAGTTAGATACGTCCAGGGTGTCTCTCGGCCCCGAGCCCGGTGACGGCTGGGATGGACCCCAACATATCCCGCGACTCTGATGTGCAATACGCGTGTATGTTACAACTCATCCAGTTATGGTTGGAATCCACATCGGAATTCTGGTTCTTACTGACCTTTGAACCCGTGTGTGTGTTTCTCCGAAGGTGGGGGTTCAATCAGGATGTGTAGTTTTATTTTTGCTCTCATTCTCCCGGGTACATGCTGTACTCTGGGGGAGCGCCGTGCACGTGAATACCCACTTTATTTACATGCTTTGTGATATAAATATATGTCATTTGTGTTTTCCCACATTGGGATGCATTTCCGTTACCACACAGGTGAACTCACAGCAGGAATATTGTATCATACATATGTTGTATCCTGTATTTTATCATTTGTCGACGCTCCATGTTTTCATCTTTTAGCTGAGGGTCCTTGAGAACTTCTAAGTTGTGCCACCTCAAAGATGCTGCAACGTTCCCGTATCGATGTGTCGTGCACACCCCCGCCCAACATCAGCTTCCTCGGTTCCTCCGTCGGAACGATTATTCCCGAACGCCATTCCCGATATTGTCAAGAACAGTATTTTAAATGCCGTCTTATGAGGGAGATTAACGCAAATCACTGCAGGAGAAGCGTGAAGTTCAAAGAGTTAGGCGGCCACGGGAGAGCTGGTGTTGCTATGGAGATGAGTGATTCCGTGTGTGTGTGTGTGTGTGTGTGTGTGTGTCTGTATATGTGTGCATCACCTAACGATTCGGGGGGGATGCTGTCACTGTGGTCACAGCGTGATCCAGTTTGTTAGCTCTGTGTGTGTGTGTGTGTGTGTATAAATAGATGGATGGATGGATGGATGGATGGATGGATGGATGATAGATAGATAGATAGATAGATAGATAGATAGATAGATAGATAGATAGATAGATAGATAGATAGATAGATAGAACCAGAGTACACACACACACACACACACACACACACACACACACACACACACACACACACACATTCCGGATATTTGTTAAATTCCAAGCAGCACCAAACCAAATGCTCACGCATTCACCTTCACCCAAGGATATTTTGCACAAAGTTGAGAGGGAGGCAGAAGGGGCGCGTGCGCGCACAGCACGCCATCCCCATCTTTTGATATTAGCTCTTGCTCGCGTGAATATTGTTCAAGCGTCACATGAGGCAGCAACTGGCTCCACGTGCGGGGCGCACGGCATCGCCAGCGAGAGGAGGCACCGCGCAGTGCGCATGAGCGGGAGTAAACGCGCAGCACTTGGCAACCTGAACTCCTCATTCCTCCAGCTCGCTCGCTGTGGACCCGCACGTGGTTAAAACCGAACAAGTGAGCAGGACGCGAGGAATAATTCAGCGGAAGTGAGATATTATGTTTAAAAGTAGCCGCTGCCACTGACGGACGCTAACAGGAAAGAGCCGTTCAGCACTGGACAGCTCTCCCCGCACGCACGCGTGGCATGCACGCGGCCGAAGTGACCGTCCGTCACAGTTCGTGGGCGCCGCGCGCAGATGCTCGGCGCTGACGCGGAGCCGCGAGAGATGAGCGGCATCCCGGAGTTCCTCCTGGAAGTGTGCGTCCTGGTGACGGCGGTCGTCTCGCTGCTGACAAACTCGTCGGTGCTGCTGTGCTTCTGCCAGAGCAGCGAGCTGCGCTCCCACGTCCCCGGCATCTTCATCCTCAACCTCTCCTTCTCCAACATCCTCCTCGCCGCCGTCAACATGCCCTCCACGTTCCTCGCCGTGGCCCGAAACGGGAAACCCTTCGGGGACGCCTTCTGCCAGGTGGCCAGCTTCGCCGAGACTTTCCTCACCACCAACGCGATGCTGAGCATGGCGGCGCTGAGCATGGACAGGTGGGTCGCCGTGGTCTTCCCGCTCAGTTACTCCAGCAGGATGCGCTACAGGGACGCGCTCCTGATCGTGGCTTACTCCTGGCTGCAGTCGCTCGGCTTCGCCCTGACCCAGCTGCTGATGGACTGGGGCGGCTACAGCCACACCTACGCGTCGTGCACCCTCCGCCTGCAGGACAGGTCGCGGCGGGTGGCGTACGCCACCTTCACGGCGCTGTTCCACTCCAGCAGCTTCCTGCTCTGCCTTCTCGTCCTGTGCTTCGCTTACCTGAAGGTTCTGAGGGTGGCCCGGTCCCACTGCAAGAGGATAGACGTGATCACGGTCCAGACCCTGCTGCTGCTCGTCGATATTCACCCCAGGTAAAAAAAAAACCCGAATCACACCATGAATTTGTGCGCGTGGAATGTTTGAGCTACGGCATCACTCCATCGTGCGTGTGTGTGTGTGTGTGTGTGTGTCAGTGTGAAGGAGCGGTGTCTGGCCCAGCAGAAGAAGAGGAGGCGGCGCGCCACCAAAAAGATCTGCATCTTTATCGGCTCCTTCATCCTCTGCTTTTCACCGTACGTGATCACCAGGTAAGGACGCCGCCGCCGGTGGGCTCGCGCGCGCTCTCGCCAGCGCAGCTCACCTCTCCGTGCTCGCCCCACCCGCAGGTTGGTGGAGCTCGCGCCCTCCGTGCACGTCCCCCGGTACTGGGGCGTGGCCACCAAGTGTCTGACCTACGCCAAGACCTCCAGCGACGCGTTCGTGTACTGCCTCCTGCGGCAGCAGTACAGGAAGGTGCTGGTTAGCATCGTCTGTCGCCTTCTGAGGAAGAACCCGTACCCGCTGTCGGCCTACAGCACCAGCAGCACGCTGGACACCACGGACGACAGCTGCACCCTCAGAGTCACCTGAGCTGGGAGCACGCGCACGTTCAGCGGTTCATCGCCTGCAGAAAGGTCAGAGGTCAGCCGCACGGGCGCTGACGAGGATTCAGCGGTAAAGGTTGCGAGCGACGGGATTCCTCGAGCCGCCGCGTTTTTGGGGGCGCTGCAGCCAGGGGGCGTCCGGAAGGCCGCAGGCTGCGGTTGCCATGGCGTCGGGCTGTTTGATGCACTGTGACGGAAGCACCGCATGACGGACACAGCCCTCGTGTAAATGTATAGTTTAAGGAATCTTGAGTTTGATCAGGAGTGGTCTTAGAGTCTCACTGTGTTCTGATGACTGTTATTAATAATAAGATGATAACAATAATTATTCATGTCTGTGTTGATATTGAACCTATGAGGTCGTTATTTGTGTTGGGATGTTTTAGCACCGTGAAATAAACTAGCGCACATTAAAGAACGATGTTCCACGCTCTGTGTGCGGTGTTTATGTGGGAACGGCGGGACCTCCTGCCAGACTTTCAAACCGGCGAAAATAGAAAATGGGATCTTTTTTTTCCGCCCCTCTGCAGCAGTGAAGCGGCCCGCCGCTCTTTCCGGAGAATCTCAACTTTAAAAACAAAAGTTTCCTTGGAACCTACAGATCTTTCCAGTTCACGTAACCAGCTCACCCCAAATTTGCTGCACGGGGGTTGAGGCCCAGACTTGGAGGGGCCAGGCCGCCGTTTTCAACATTCCAGCAGATTCCAATCCAACAAATGTAGCTTCCGCCTGTTAAATCTCCGTTCTCGCCATTTTGGCCACTGCTGCTCCTATTTGTCTCATCTTCCTCCTCGTCGACCTTTCGGGGCCTCTCTGACCCGCAATGCGGCGTCATCGCACCTACAGAGACGATCTTTGGTGAGCGGATCATTCCTGCTGTTAAATGTGCTGCAGGCGCAATCTATGGCCAAAATAAGAGGAAACTTACCTAACGCCCCCCACCCCCCCCCACTGGCCACGTTTTCTTTGCATGCACACACAAACACACACAGGCTCGCACACGTACGCGCAGCTCGGGGCAGTGAAACATGATCGTTCGCTTCTTGACGCAGAGCCGCGCAGGGATGCTCCGCGCAGACAAAGGAAGGAGGTTTCTGTGCAGAAGGTGGTCGTTATCACTCGGGGAAAGTCGCAGCTCGCCGCCACATCGCCCATCACCGATGTCAAGCGGCTCCACTCAACCGCAACATGCGTGCAGGACTTTGGTTCCCGTTTCTGAGCTTGGTGGGAAGTTGTTGGTGCGCGCCGCCGCAGACATGTCACCCCGGAGACGAGTTCTTAGGTAAAAGTCACTTCAATTTCGCCAAGAATGATCCAGCGGTAAAAGCGAGTAAAAGCCGCGTTCTTATTGGATTGAGGCGCGTGTCGCTCGTGTTTTTTGCAACTCCTTAAATCATTTCTTTAAGAAAGAAAGAAAATTAGAATTCTTTCTTTCCTTTCTTTCTTATTTAATTTGTCACCTGCTGTTTTTAAAACCTCTTTATTGCTGCCACAAACAGCCATTTAGCAGCTTTCGCCGTGTGCCTTTCTTTCGAAGCAGTCGCCCCCTGGCGGCACATGCGCGAATTGCTTTAAGGCGCCCTGATCGCTGCCTGTCCTGTGGTTTCTTCCAGGGATCTGTAGCAGCAGCAGCGGGTTTGAAGAGAAACGTAGGTGGACTTTAACATTCACTTTTGCATTCTGTTCCATCCGTGATGCTGAATACTTTTAAAAACCAGTGTTTTCATTTATTAAACTTACCTTTCCCAAGTCAAACTGCCACTGCGACAGGTTTCCTTCTCAGAAGGTTAAGAGGTCAAATGGACCACTAGTTGACGCAGCTGTAGAATATCCAGATGTGAACGCAGGGAGGGAAACATTCCAGCATCAACCTGTCATTCCAGCTGTGATGCAACATTGGATTCTAAAGCCAAAAATAAAGGAAAATATCAGAAGAATTTGTCTGTGAATGCGATGACGACAAGGTCTCGACAACGTTCTCTGCGTCTTCTCTCCCTCAGCTACGTGCACAGAGCTCAACCTGGGCTACTGTAATGACCTGGAATACTCCAGGTAGGATTTACCCCAGATAGTGCAAACCTTATTATTCTGGAGTGGGATATTTTTTATCCACTAATGAAGCTCTATGCGGCCTCTCCAGGACGATCTTCCCCAACATCCTCGGGCATCGCACTCGCGTGGACGCAGAATCGGGCGCCGAGTACCTGCTGCTGAGCGTCATCCACGGCCTGCTCAACGGGGAGTGCTCCCCTGAGATACGCCTGGTCGGCTGCTCCGTCATCGCCTCGCCCTGCCGCAACGACAAGATGATCAAACCCTGCCGCAGCACGTGCGATGCTCTGAGGAAGGACTGCATCCACGCCTTTGAGGCCATCGAGATGGCCTGGCCCTACTTCCTGGATTGCGACCGCTTCTTTGCCAGTGAGGAGGAGGGCTGCTTTGACCCCCTGAGAGGACTGAGAGGTAAAAGAAATAAATGGAATCCACCTGTCACGCCACTTCTCTTCGGACTGATCCTCTTCCTGTCTCCGCCTCCAGCCAGACAGGAGCTCGCCCTGGCCAGCATCCATCCGGTAGAACCCAGCACCATCATCCAGTTTATCTACACGTCCAACGCCCAGATGTACAGCTTGCTGAAGAGAACGGCGGCCAAGTGCTCCCACATCTCTCATGTGTACAGTATCGGCCGCAGCACAGAAGGCAGGGATCTGCTGGTTATTGAGTTCACCAACAACCCGGGGCAGCACGAGTTGCGTGAGTAAGAAGACAACTGTGATTCCTGTGAATCGGAATGTTTGGAAACTGTTGTTGCACAGTTACTGAAGCATTTTGGTTGTGTGACTTAGTTCCAGCGTCAACTTCTTTTGATTCTAATTGCTTATTCAGATATAATGACATACAATACTCGGTATTGCCACCAGGTGGCAGTAGATCCGCGCTGTAAACGGTGGGTTATGATAAAGATGCCGTCTATAAGATGGCATCACGTTAGTTGTAAGATATTTATATGACTGTCCAACTATATCTACATCAATATGTTACATTCCCCTGGCAACCACTGTCGGCTCGCTGACATCAGTAAAGAAAGAGGGGAGTGCAGGTACTGAAATGTTAATGCCAAATTGTAAACACAAGTCGAGTCCTTATTTAGATTGGGATGTTAAAACTGTTAAGGTGAACTGCATGCACGGTGAAAACACACTTTAGAGAGGATGTTCCACTCTGTTCATGTAATGATCCACATGTTGTCGTTCCCTACGTCTGTCTGTGATGCACGTAGTGGAGCCAGAGATCAAGCTGGTGGGAAACATGCACGGCAACGAAGTGCTGGGCCGCCAGCTGCTCATCTACATGGCCCAGTACCTGTGTTCGGAGTATCTCCTCGGGAATCGGCGAATTCAGACCCTCATCAATACCACACGCATCCATATTCTGGCTTCCATGAATCCAGACGGCTATGAGCTGGCCGCCTCAGAGGTAGAGGATAGCAATGATCCGGAGCTCAGCAACCAGGAAGTAAATATTGTTAACAGAAGCAGAGACAAACCGCCATTATCCGCTCTCCCTCTGCCCGCGCTGTCTGTCCAGGTCTGGAGGTAGAGGCATGGAGGAGTATGAAAAACAGCATGCTAATGCTAAATCTCTAGCTGTGACTCCGGGAAGTCACAAGCAAAAAGATCACATTTGGCGTGAGGACATGTTAGCATTGTGCTAAATGGAGCGCCACAATGTCTCCCCATGCCTCCCACCTTTTACCTTCCACTATATCTGCTACTCATTCAATAATCTCGTTATTAGCATGTCATATATGTTTGCATGGCAGCCGTTTCAACAACACTGACGCTTTGTTCGTCTCTCTCCAGTCGTGCTACAGCCACAACCTTGCATGCTAATGCGCCGCGGCCTGTGCACGTTTATGTGATAGAACTGCAACGAGCCGTAAGAAACAGGACATTTTGGTGCACTGCCATTGCTGAATTGGCCCTAACGCTCACACGGATGGACCAGATTCCTCCGCCGAATCCGATTATGTCACATGAATATAATCGCTTATATTCTGGCACGTCATGATTTGGGTTCACCAACAGTGGCAGCATCCATTGGGGAACCCTGCATACGTGCATTCTCAAAAATATAAATCCAAAATGCTTTCTGATGGGTTTGAGGGATGGATTATCACCTGTAATTAGAGTTGAAATATAAATTACATGGGTTTGTTTCACCTTTTTCCTTCTCAGATGACGGATAATTGGTCTTGTCCACATGTTAACAGCAGAATTAAGAAAGTCCAACCCGCTTTCTGGTTCTTACTTTCTCATGTTCTGGATGTCCTGCTCACAGTCGTTGCTCCCACTAATACGTCAGAGTGTCGCTGGAGGTTTTTTTTTAATTTGAAGATTCCATTTCTCCACCTCTCAGGGTCACCTGTTGAACGGCTGGACCAACGGTCGGACCAACGCCCAGAGCATTGACCTGAACCGCAACTTCCCAGACCTGACCTCCGTTTTCTACCGGAACCGCCGCAGCAGACACTTCCGCACCGACCACATCCCGATCCCAGACGGCTACTGGTTTGGCAAAGTGCGGGAGGATTTCTAATCCCGTTTATCCCGTTCAGAATCTCGTCTTCAGTACCCCGCTTTGGGCTGCAGGTGGCGCCAGAGACCTACGCAGTGATGAAGTGGATCAGGTCGCTGCCCTTTGTCCAGTCTGCCAGCCTCCACGGGGGGGAGCTGGTGATCTCCTACCCCTTTGACTTCTCCAGGGACTTACACGAGGAAAGGAAGTTCTCCCCCACTCCTGACGAGCAGGTGACTGACGTGTCCAGGGCTGCCGAGGGCTTTTATGGGCTGTCCAGCTTCACGGCCGTTCTCCTCCTCAGGCTTTCCAGCGGCTGGCTCGCACCTACGCCGACAATCACGCCACCATGTCAGACAACGACACCGACAGGTGCGGCGCCTCTTTTCACCGGACCAGAGGCATCATCAACGGGGCGCTGTGGTACAGCTTCGCCGGAGGTGAGGTGTTGCGTAACAACCAGACGGGCTGGTCTCCCGATGCGCACGAGGGAGTCGTTATCTCCCGTCTCTGTCGCAGGTATGTCGGACTTCAACTACTTACACACGAACTGTCTGGAGATCACCGTGGAGCTGGGCTGTGACAAATTCCCAGCGGAGCAGGAGCTCTACCCAGAGTGGAAGAGGAATAAAGAAGCTCTGCTCTCGTTTATGGAGTCCGTGAGTCTCAGAGACCTTTCCGTACCATCGGCCGGCCCGGGTGACACGCGTGTACGTGACATCAACGTCTCACCGGTGCAGAAACCACGTGGTTCTCTTGTGTGTGGGGACAGGTCCATCGGGGGGTAAAGGGAGTAGTGAAGGACGCTGATGGGAACGGAATAAAAGGAGCCACCGTCACTGTCAGAGGCATTAGGAAAGCTGTCACCACAGGTAAGAGCACTTAACTAGCTGGTTTGGCTGGTCAACACAGCAACAAAGTGTGTCTAATTTCTCTGTGGCATCAGAAATCGCATCAGCAACATTATTAAAGTCCTCGACTATAAACTAAAGCTGGAGAAAATCCGGAAAGTTCCCCACTCAGAGCTCATTTATTTGATGAGACTTCCCCGCGTTTAGATCTCAGACTTTTAGCATAATTTGCTTTAATATCAAAGATGAGATCTTTCTCCTTCTTCCTTCTTATCACCTCGGCTCCAGCTGATGATGGCGACTACTGGCGGCTGCTAAACGCCGGCGTTCACATCCTGACCGCCACGGCTAAGGGTTACTCCAGGGTCAGCAAGAGGGTTTATCTGCCTCCAAACATGAACAGGGCTGGACGCGTCGACTTTGTCCTGACAAAGGTTGGATCTTTGCTTTTCCTGTTAGGCTTTATTTCAGCGTGTTCCTATTCCATGCTAAGCTAGGGCAGCTTTTTAAGAAGGTCATTGCTCACCTCCTCACCCTTGTCCAGGTTCCCGTGGAACCCGACATTGACGACCACCTTTTCCCCACCGTGGAGACGTGGGATAGATTTGACCCCTACAACCAGTTTGAGCGTTACAATGATCCAGATGCAGGAGGAGTGGAGCGGGAGGAGAAACCCTGGTGGTGGAACTACTTTGCCCAGTCTGGTATCTCCCCTCCACACTGGCTGCTGCGAACTGTCTAGACACGTTACTGGACAAGGACGTTCCCGGCACGCCACGGGGAGGACAGTCATCTGGAAATGAAGCCAGGAGTTCACAAAGATTCACAGAGATTCACAATGTTCTTGAAGGGTGCGAATAAGCTCTTTTTGCTCCAAGCAAGACCTTTATACTGGGCCCTATAAACAGTTGTGCTTCACATTTAAATTGTCAGGTTTGAATGAGTGTCAACTACATTTTATTTTATTTTCCCAAGTGGAAGCTCGATGCACTAAATGCAATTACACAATGATTGATTTTACATTGCGCACAGTTACTGCAGGAAATGTGTCTATGTGCATTTTGGGTGAAAGTTTCGCGCAGAATTGACAGATCTGACACGCTCCAAAGGCACAAACGCTCCAATTCTCACCATGAAGCACCCTTGTAAACACCTGTAAACAGCAGATGTAGCTTGTCTGTATATGGCTGCGATCCACAGGCATGAAAAATCATGTAATAAACATGTACGACACATCTCCATTCTGAATTAAGCTGAACATTACCGGACTTCACTGGACTTGTAATTCAATCGTTTGTTCGCTAGATGGAGACAAAAAACAAAAAATTGCGAGGGTAGTTTGACGTAATTCATTAAGAAGCCAAATGTTAATGTAATTACTCACAATCTAAAGGGAAATCTATCACTGCTGATTTGTATAACGACAATTCATAGTTTAAGTCTCTCTCTCATAATATGGAGAAACGAGATAAAGATGATAAACAAGTAGTTCTCAGGGGTCAAAAATGCGGAAGAATATTTTCAACATTTCCAACCGTTTTACTACTTTGCGTCCTCAGGTAGGTGTTAGATCCCTACGCCTTTCCTCCAGGTGGGCTCGTTTGTGATTGCTCTTACCTGTGAGTATGTTGTTCATTCAATGAAGACACCGGAAGTTAATTTAGGAATATGAATCTTTACTGCTGGAACACATCAAGACTCCAATAAAGAAGCCAAAGGTAAGGAGCCATTTTATTTGCTTACATAATAGCCATAATTCGGTTTAAATTGACAAATTATGTAATCTTAATTAAACAAACAAACAAAACGCTGAAAACAGGACTAGCACCAAACAGATCTAGAATGCTTTCTTTCAGATTCCTGATCATAGTCGGTCATACTAACGTCCAAAAAAAACACTGTTACCGAGGCGAAACAGTTGATTTTGAGAAAATCTGTGTTTTCTTTATTAGCATTTCAGGTGTTTTGTTGCACTTTATGTGCACATGTTGCATTTGTTTGTTATTGAGGCAGTGGCGCGGTGCTTCCGCTAGGTGTCGCCACCAACCTCACGACGCGCCGAATGGTGCTACAAGAAGCCACTAAAGGGGTAGTTTACAGCAAAACTCAAATTCCATGCATAAATATTGTCCAAGGCTAAACTGTTATGTGCGGTAGCATCCAAATGACAAGTGTCACACTTAAATTGACCCAGCGGACAATAGATAACGAGTAAACCTTCAATAGTTTGACATCAACCCTCTGAAAGTGATGTTTTACCCTGCTTAATTCAATTTCTGTTCATCGCTTCAGCATCACTTTGGCCTTCCTTTTATGCTGAAATATGCTGAAAACTATGACCAGCACTTAGATTTTGCCAAATATTAAAAAAAATATGATGTTTGCATTATTTAACTGCACATTATATCGTTTTGTGTGTATTGTCGATTTTTTTAAAATTTCATTTAGTTTAGTTGAACTGGCATATCGGCTCCCTGCAGCCCACTCGTAGTTCCAGCTGCAGCTACGGGAGTTTGCAGCAACATTTGGAACACATCTGTAAAGTTGCAGTAGTTGTTTTTTTATTTCTACCCCTTAATATTGACGACTCGGAGATGCTCGGGTATGTTTGACTGGGCTTTAAATGTCAGGTATTCGTGTAAATGTGCTGGTAAAACGTCCCCATTTTAGCCTCCTGGCTGTTACAGAGGTTACCAGGGGTGGAACTGCTTAGCAAATCAATCAGCGCTGCCCGATCATGTGATCGCATCACAACTCATTGTTTACATTTAGTGGAAAATCAGTCAAAACAATCAATGACATTAAGGTTGACCTCCACACTCAGATGCTGCTGTTGCCGTAGTTTTTGAGCTGTCGCTCGCCTCCAGATGTTATTCCACCCGTTTTTCCTGGTGCAGCCTTTGCTGCTGTTGCACGCCATGTTGGTAGTTGCAGGGCGCCGCGGGTCACGTGCAACATCGGTGAAAGCAGCAGTGGAAAGAAAAGCGACGTGTGATTGACATTAAGAATGGGATGTATTGTGCAATGTTGTGTAACGTTATAGTGGATCTTCTGTATCCCGCCTGTCTGTCAGCCAGCCCGTGCACAGATCTGTAATATTGTGCATCTATTTTGTGCCACTCTGAACGTGGATTTGAGAGCCCCCCCCCCCCCAGATTACACCTTGGCCCCCACCATATCCCCTTTGTTCTAGTCTCAATAGTTCAAACCGAACATCCACTTTTATTTTGGCTCCCCACCCACATGAGCAGAATGGACTTTTTCTGCGCACATGAAAGGAATATTTCCCCCCAAATATTGTTCACAGATCTGCCAGCGTCCGTTAACTCCGCCCAGCCGTTAAAGAGGAGCGGACCAACATTCCTCAGGCCGCAATCAACAAGCGGATCAGCTCTGAGAGACGTGTTGCCCTGCCGGGGCAAATGGTGGCCACACTGCCTGGATAGTGGCAGAAAGACGCACATTTTAGAGTGGCCGCTTATTTTTTATTTAATATAGCCTTTATTTAACGGTTTAGTTACTTCAGCTCAAAGATCTCTTTGATAAGGGAAGCAGCACAACAGTTCCGTTAAAAACAATAACGACACGATTCAATTTGGCAAAAAGTTCATTATAACATCAAGAGGTAGAAGCCACCATTCCACCATGTTCATGTTTCCCTGTTGAAAGAATAGACAAATTGGAAGGATTGTTGTTGTAAACACCGCGTTACCTTTAGAACACAATGGTGAGACCTGGACCTGGACCCTGGACCCTGGACCTGGACCTAGACCTGGACCTGGACCCTGGACCTGGACCTAGACCTGGACCTGGACCGTGGACCCGAGCGCTCCATGACAGTGAGGTTCAGAGGCCTTCATATACAACACTCCTCCATCGCTTCCGCCAGTTTCTGTTTTGGACGAAAAGAAAAGACTTGTTTGTAAAATGCACCTTTTATTTTCCTTTTTTAAACATTTATGAAACATTTTTGAAACATCAGTCTGGGGCTGAATCGCCGTGGCGTCGACTCGGCGTCTTGGGACGATCGGGCCTCGCTCCCAGATTTAGGCCCTTTGGTGCAGACAGGAAAGATCAGTTTAATAGTGGGAGCAGAACCAGGAGTGTTGCGTCTTTTCTCGAGTGTAATTTGAAGCTTGTAACTCAAATCGAGCGTCCTGATGGCGCTGATCAACACCTCTTCATCGGGACTTTTATTGGTGTTCTAAAAACAAAACGATTTACGAGACGTGTGACGGCCCCCCTTTGGTAAATGGCTACTTTGAGCCGGCGTATCGTCTCTCCGAGGTCCCAGATGTCTCCGCTCAGACCCCGTGTCTCCCCACGTCCCGGCTCAGACGTCCTCCATCGTGACTCCTCTAACGCCGCGTACACACTGTGAAACGTCAAAGGCCGTTCTCCCCTCGGCTCCCCTCCCTCTCTCCCCTCTTTGTTCCTTTCTGTCAGCCTCTTTCATCCTTGCAGTTATCTAACTGCGGAGCCCCAGGAGTAGAGTCCTGCTCAATGTGGCAGAGATGATTTGTTTGCTTTGCAATTATTTTCCATCAGTGGAGACAAATGGATTCATACCGCATACAAAACCCCTCACAGACCGGACCGGAGCGAGGACGGCAGTGGAACCCTCTCCTATATAAGAAGTACAGAGACCGGGGGGTGTACAGTGGAAGGCAGCCCCATCTTAGCTAGGCTATCTCAGAACAAAGGTTAGCCTCGTGGTGGTGCTGCCAGGAACCTTTAGAGGAACTTTCTGGCTGCACTTTGCACCGTGATGCTTCAAACACACATCCTGTTGAATTCCATATGTTCAATGAAAATCGGATTGAATGGTGCCAGAACAGAAACCTCAGCCCAGATCATCAGCTCAGGGCTCGGTGCTGACCTGTGAGGCCGATCCGACTGCCACCACGATGATGTAGCGTGGTGCCGTGTCTGGTCTCCCCCTGCCTGACTGCTCCACACCTGCAGTGACTGGGCATGTTCCTGATGAGACTAGGAAGGTTCTCCGGCACATGTTCTCCCAGAGCCGGGTCAGGGCATCAGTCCGATCCTGGACTGTCTAAGTGGCAGCAGTGGACGCACCAACACGGGATGTCCCAGAGGGGCTGATTGGATTCGGTTCTGCTGCATCAATGGGCCGATCGACGTCATCAACGCCTCCAGGAGCTGCTGACACACTCCAGCCCCAGAGGCTGGCCATCGTCATGCATGTTCCTCCTTTACCTGGCCGACCATCAGCAGGATGCTGGCTCCGAGGAACCAGTGACCAGGGTACCGCTGCCAAGCATGTGAGATGAAGAAGATGATGATGATGATGATGCAGACAGCAGAACATTCCCAGGGGGTCTCCAGGCTCTTCAACCTCTGGCACAGTCAGTGTGAACCTGCTCTAATCTGTGAACAACATCGTTGCTTCCTTCAGTAACAGGGTCATATTTAGTAAATCTGACTGACCGGCTGCTGTGTTGGATCCATTTATTTGTGTATTTGTTGTGTAGTTCACCAACTGTGACTCACAATCGGTGTCGAACCTCACTTTTCTCCCTGTTTTCCATCTCATAGGCGAGTGAAGCTGTGGTTTAGGCCCAGAGTGAGGGTGGAAGGCAGCTTGTGATGAATGAAACCAGATCGCAGCCTTTTCTTCCTTTATTAAACTTTCAGAGGACCAACAGTGAAAGAGATTAACCTTTTCCTCCAAGCTCACGTCTCCCCGAGTTTCCTTTCTCTCGCCCCGTCTTCCTTTCCTCTTTATGACCCTGTCTCCCCTTTTTTCAATGTCTCTGTTGACGGTGCCCTGTCCCGTCTCCCCCCGCCTCCCCTCGTTTCCCCTTTCCCTCCCCTTTCCTCTCTTTATAAGAAGGGCAGGTTCAGGGGTCACCAATTACACGGAGAGGGCTGAGAAAGTTGTATGGGTTCTGCCCTCGGGGCTGCCATCTTGTATTATCATCAGGGAGGCTGCAGGTCCACAGCAGCCACCGGTGCTGGCAGCGCCACAGCCTCAGTCCCAGCACCGGGCTGCATGGCCTCAGCCAGGTTCAAATCCCCCTCATGCCTCACTGGCTATCTGGCTCCAAATAATCCCCCCTTCACTTATTAAGCGGCTGGGTTTGACTAGCGTGCATGTCTAGACTTCCTCGTCCTGAGACGGCGTTCTGAACCACATGTGATTTACTTCCATTTTTACTGTCTGTTCAAACCTGCAGATCCACCAGATCGTCTTAAAACACGTCAACTATTCAGCGTTATAATAAGGATCAGGGATGAAGAGCGCAGGGGTTTATTCCTCGTTTAGATTCATGTTAAATCCTCCCAGAGAGGACAGAGGTGTCGCCTGATGCTTGCTCAATGGCAGCAACAGCAGGAGTGAAAACGTCTAGAAAAGCAAAGATAAATCAGGCGCTTATTTTATTTATGTTCCTTTTATTAAGTAAAATAAGAAAATGAGATGTTGAGATGTTTCAGTTTTCATCAAAGTTATAAACGCAATCGAAAACCTAAAGACTGAAAGTCAACGTGGATGTTTAACACTTGTTCTTCATCACGTCGCTCCTCAGTAGCCCGACGAGCTGGCAGAGCTAAATGTGTGTGTTGCACCAACCACACGGCTCATCGGGATCATCGGGATCATCGGGATCATCGGGATCATCGGGATCATCGGGATCATTGGGATCATTGGGATGGGCTTTTTTTGCCTGTTTTTCCAGACCAGGAGCATAAAACCCTGGCAATAAAGGCTCTTGGAACTGGCTTTTCTGTGTCCAAGGACGTTCCAGATATGTTAAACCCTGTTTAGAGGGGGATTGTGAGGCAGGTGACTCCATTTTACTTGATTCACTTTATTTGTTGTCATTAAATATCAATAATAATCATTTTTAATTTCCTCCCAACTGGAGCTTTAACCCACAGGGCTCGGTGGGGGGCCGTGATGATTCCGGGGGTGTTGCCAGTCTTTACAAGACACACACACACACACACACACGTCGCTGACAGAACCTGGGAGGATCTGCTGCCCCGGTTCGTGTCACAGCTAGTTTTTAATAAACTTTCAAGTTGTGGCCAAGCTCTTTCTCTCAGGTTAAGCGAGCGGCCCGGCCCGGCCCGGCCCGGCCCAGGGAGGCTGCGGTCAACAGAAGCTGTGCAGCCATTTGGACTTGAAACGGCTTCTGAATAGAGACTCCAGAGTCCGATTCAGTGTGTTCAACCGAACTCGCGGTAATTGCAAAAACAGCACTTGGTGCGCTCATAATGGGTGCGTGTCATCTCCAATCCCCCGCCGGCCCGTCCCGGCCCGTCCCGGCCCGGCCCTCCGTGCCACCGAGGCAACAATTACAGGACGCAGGTCTGCAACTGGACGCGCACACTAAGAGCAGGACAGAAGTCGCTCTGTGTGTGCGTGCACGCGGGGCCGTGTGCACGTGCGAGGGAGTGCGTGGGCGGCAGGTTAAGGGGGGCATGAGTAACCGAATTAGGTGTATGTGAGCTTTGGTCTGTGTTTATGTGAGCGAGAAGACGACAGAGGGCAAAGGCAGTAATGGGGCTGAGGCTTTGAGCTTTGGAGGGAGCTTTATGCTATTTCGGGATGTGAACATATCACAGGAAGGAAATCTGGGACCATGGTCGGCATTATTGATCATTCTTATCATTTATTTCCAATTTTTTTGCCTTTTTCCCACAACAACTGGGGTCAGAGACCCTCCTGGAGCTTCCTTGGATGAGGTGACGCCTTCTTAACGAGAATTGAACCTCTCTCCTCGAGGTTCTGAAAAATGGCTGATTTAGGTGCAGCATCCTTCTGTGAAGCTCTTTTCCCGGTCTGTTCTAACTCAGCGGGGGGGCTCCAGGCTGGCCCTTATCAACCCTCTCACCTGTGGTTGAGGCTCCAGAGTTGCACCTGTCCCCAAAGGGACGACTGATCGTGTCTCTCTGAACACAGCTGACCCATTTCTCGGGTTCTTTCTGTGAGCAGCCACGGCAACGAGAGCAGCTCTTGGTGGGACTGGAGCTTCAACTGTAAATGGGTGGATGAGGTCAGTTCAGGTCACAGCTCATCTCAAACCCTCAGTGGTGGAAATGTGTCCTCTCCTCGTAGCAGCGCCTCCACCAACACGACCTTTTTAATGACCTTTAGAGTCGGTTCCCGTGACCCCCCCCTCCACCAGGTCAGGTCCATCTCGAGTGTTTCCAGTGCTGCCTGCTGCTCTGAAGCCCTTCACCTATTTATCTTTTCCATATTCTTCCATATGCCGTATTTTGATTCGAGTTCTTACCTTCAGCTGTCCAGGTTGTCATCTGAATGGCCTCTATGATGTGACCCGTCACCATGTCCGTCGCCACAGCAACCAAAAAAAGGGGCTCAGAGAGAACCTCCAGGTTCTCCTCCTCTGCCGAGCCTCCTCATCCAGTCCTGGGAGGGCGGGGAGAAGCGGAGGGTTCACGGTTCGAGTCCCAGTGTGGACAAAACATGGAAGGTGGTCTGGAAGTAGGGGAAGGTGCCAGAACACCTTCAGAGCGCTGCTGAGGTACCCTTGAGCAAGGTACCAAACCCACACATAATGGGCCGGGGCAGCTTTTCCCTCAACTTTTCCCACATTCCCATTTCTTCTCCTCATCCTTTGCTCTGAAAACTGAATTTTGTGGGGTTGAACGTGTGATCGGGCCTTTGTGTTCACAGCAGACCTCCATCACATCACTTCCTTTACCCAACACGCTCGCGGCCGCCCATCCGCGACGCCCACAATGGCCATCACGAGGATTTGCTTAAACATCGGCTGATCTTCCTGTCACGCCGCTATTGTTTTATTTGATTTTCGCCTCGGGAGCGTGACGAACTGGTGTCACGGCGGACAATGGCGCCGAGCCGCGGTCTGACCCCGGCACTAATTTGCCGTCTTAAGCTCTTTTAGCAGGTGGCGGTTTCACCAGCGCCGCTTGTTTACCCTTCCTTCTGCTCGCTCTCTTTAATGTGAGCATAATTCCCCTTCCTGTGTGGAGAACGGCCAAGGGTGGTTCCTAAAGAACACGTTAGACTCGTTTGCTTTCATCAGGGTCGCCTTTTTCTGTTTCTCCCTTTGAAAGCTGTTCCTCATACTTGAGCAGAATCTGCTTTTGATTTGGCAGCGGCGTTGTTGCCATACGTTGCCCCCACAACAACCAGTGTCTGGTTGCCGGGGGGGTTAGAGTTCAGACGAGGGAAGCCATGAGGAGCAACAAAGCGTGTGAAATTGGACACAGCTATGCACCATTTGTGTATGATTACATCAGTTTCCTAGGGCCACTTCTGTCAGCACCTTCGCAGAGACGCGTCGCTTATGAGACGTTTTAATCTTTAATAGGAGAGGAAACATCACTACCTCACGTTCACCCGCCGTCCTCATCATCAGCGCCATCGTTGTCGCCTTTATCAGGTTTTAGAAGTCATAATCGGGACATTTTGGCTCCGTCGCTGCTCCTGATTGTCCCATCCACTGAAAATTAGCAATATTTGAGACCCCTTTTGATTGTTTCATGCCTGTTTTCAATGATTTCAGTGTTGATAGCGTCATACTGTCCTTAAAATGTCCATTAAAATGAAGTTATTGGGTATTACAAAGTGTGTGTGTGTGTGTGTGTGTGTGTGTGTGTGTGCTCATGAAATGCAGGACGTCCTACCAAAGTCTGTCTATTATTAGCTAGTGTGGTTTTAAATATAACAATTAAAAACAGCTAAATATTTAATAGCTGATTAAAATACCATTAGTGTGAAAATCAATAATTACTCTTAATCACTAATCAATAATTACTCTTAATCACTAATTAATCACTAATTACTCCTGACACCTGCGGCAGCAGAGTTCTGGAGCCAGAAACCTTGATGTGAAGAGTTTATTTTCATCTCTAATTCATTGACATTGAAGGGGCCTGGTGGGGTTTGGGCTCCATTGTGTGTGGGGGGGGGGGCAGATTTGGGGGATCTGGGGAAATTTGGGACATTTTGGTATTTGCGGCTTCGTTCTTTCACGTTTATTTTGAGGACTTTTGGACTTTCTCCTGCTGGTTCCGGTGATCGGTGGCCTTTTCCTGCTGCGTTTGTTTCACGGGTTTTTGTCGCCTCTGGCTGCAGCGTTGGCCGTTTGCCCCCGGACTCAGGATACCCCCCCAGGATACCCCCCCCAGGACCCCCCCAGGACCCCCCTCCGGTCTGCGCTACTGAAGGGAACAAATGGATTTTGTTCTGGACGTATTTCGTCTGAGAACGGGAAGATGAGCCGCGTGGAGTTTTATTAGATAACGGGATTATTCCGTTTCAGACCCACGCGCACATCTGGGTCTCACGCGCACGTGTGCGTCTCCCTCCCGGGCGGGTCGGCGGACGGCTCGCCCGAGGCCTGCGCTGATGGATCGGACCCGCCAGGCGACGGATGCTGAACTGGGGTGATGAAGTCAAACGCTGGAGTTGAAACGTCGCTTGAAATAAACGTCGGGATGCGACGGAAACACGTTCTATTTGTGTCGTCAGGATGTGTAACAAAGCGTGCACGTGTGTGTAGCTCATGAGTCTCCCGTGCGCGTCGTCCCTGAAATAGCCTTTGGACAGTTGGGGTCTTATTTTTGGTTTTTATGCCCCCCCCCCATGCTCGGTTCTTTTATATTTATGGTGAAAGGGAAGTAAAGTGCAACTCAATTAGGTGCTCGTTACCCTCAGGTCTTTGATGTTCCTTCTCGCCGCGCTCTCCTCCTTCAATGCTGCCGTGGCCTCTGTGCCAAGGAGTTCAGACCCGTTTGGTTGGTTCTGCGTCTCATCTGGATGATTTGAAGCCGCCGGTGTCGACTGGACCAGAACCAGAACTGATTCCTGCTCCCACTGATGGCGTCAACATCCTTTTTTTGATATAAATACAAGATGTGTCTTGTATTTTATTAGCTACACAAGGTGCATTTCAGGGTCTGTTCCCTTCTCTCTCTCACTCACTCACTCACTCACTCACACACACACACACACACACACACACACACACACACACACACACACACACACACACTTTCTGATAGTTTGAGCTCCCAGTTGAAGCAGTAAATAAAGCTGGGACAGGATGTCGCCGGGAGCGTTGCTAAGTTAGCGCTGGTTAACCGAATCCTCAAAGGAATCTTCAGTTTTCCTCATTTCCTTGGATCCCTCCCTTTGCTGCGTGCACCTTAACCTTAGAACGGCAGGAAAACGGACCGGCGCCGGTTTCTCTACAGCGTTGCCCCTCGTGCGTCCTGGAGGAGGGGAAAGCATTAGAACACTCAGAGGACGAGGAAAAGCCCCGGAGGCAAATGGCAGAAAGCATCAGTCCCATTAGACGGAGCTACTTTAGCTGTCATGCACGAGCATGCGAGGATGCTGTGAGCATCACTGAGCACTGACGGGAAGCTGCTTCTGCTGTTTGGACCGGCGCTTCAGTCCCATCTGATCCGCACGGATCAGCACAACGACGCCTTTGTCGTGGCTAACCAGCTAAACGCACGGGTTGATCTATCAGAGAGGGTTGTGGCGCGGCGTCACGTGACCTCGGAGGATAGAAGTCATCCGACGAGTCAAAGCAAGTGGCGTCAGCTCCCCAGAGACATTCGATTTGTCGGAGCTGATTAGAGCCGGGGAGGCGTAAGCAGACGCTCTGGCGTAACACGTGGTGGCGTCGAGTCGAGCCGCTGGCCGCGCTCCATTTGCTGGGCGGCGTGTTAGAGCAGTGAGACCGAGGCTCAGAACTGTGCGGGATGGAGCTGCTGACGGTTGATTTGTCCCACACAAGTCTCTCTTCTCTCCCATTTAATGACATTTTCTATTTGATTTCACAGCCAAAGCTTATTGTCTCATAATTGATGTTTGCTTGTGCAGGCATGCGTGCGTCCCTAACTATCCTCCCCTCAACTCTCCGTGGACACGACCGGCTAAGGACGAGGGACGGACGTTAGCATCCAGCCGCCGCCGCTAACGTTAAAAGTGCGTACGTGCGTATGCAGAGTTCACAGCTCATCGCGCCGTATGTTCGCGTGACGTGATGTGACAACGTGTCGCGCTGCTCAGCAAGTGCTGCTGGGGTTCTAATTGATATTAAAGCCACCAACCACTCGATGCACAGGCAAGTGGAGCG
Source organism: Takifugu rubripes (assembly GCF_901000725.2). NCBI lineage: Eukaryota > Metazoa > Chordata > Actinopteri > Tetraodontiformes > Tetraodontidae > Takifugu > Takifugu rubripes. The sequence goes on along the minus strand of NC_042301.1, from coordinate 16,263,162 downwards.
GGAAAAACTGAGGAATCCTGAATCGGTGAATCCTGAATCAGGGCAACATGGGGGGTATCTATCTATCTATCGTGGCTAATCTTCTGTGTGCCCAATTTTTTTCTTTGTGATTCTAAGAGCAGGTTAAATGTTTGGCTCATGGTACAGGTGAGGGTTTAATCATGAGGTCAGACAGCAAGAGGAATAGTTGCTCCCCCCTTTCTAGTTTTCTTCCTTGCAGTTTTCAAACGAGTTCATACCCAAATCCTCTGCATATGACCCTTGTTAATCTTGTAATAGGTCAAAGTGATCCTCTGTTAGCTTAGTGCATTGAGCTAATTACATGATGATACATCTCTCACACTGAGTTAAGTCATTTGGTTTTGAAATACAGAGGTGCACTGGGGAAATTAGCATAGCTTTAGCTTTGGCTACCACAGTTTAGCCTGGCAAAGCTATTAAAAAGGACACCTTTCAGCTGACAACAAAGCTAATATTAGCTTAGCATTAGCGTTATCAAACAGTGGGCTTAATCAGGCTGCAGCGCTGTCAGAACGTATAAACCATGCTTCCAAGGGTTCCTTTGGAGTTATAATCCAGGGTCTCCGCAGGCGATGACCTCATGGGCTGGACTGGTGCCTGTGGGAGGATTGTGGAAAACTGTGTGTCTAGCAGGCCGCTGACCGAGATTTGTGCGGTGAAAGTTCTTTATGGTCGATTGTTTTCTCCAGGCATCGGAACACCCCAGTGATCAAATTAAACCTTGCAAGCTAAATTTCACCTCTCCCGCTAACGGAGTTTAGATTTTCCAGCTCTTCCACGAGGCTCTGAACGATTCGGCTCCAGGATACGAGTGCAATGATATTTTCCCATCCGCGCCACACTGCGTTAACAGCTTACTCTGCTTTTCCTTATGGCTGTGTGATAATTGAAAAGGTTAACCTGTCAGCTTTGTGCTGGCTTTCCTGTATAAATACAGACTAAATGAGTAGTTAAGGATAACGGCGACTGGCGTGACGGCACATGCCATTTGAATACGTTATGAACTAAAGGGCACGAAGCCCGTGTGAGTGTGTCACCATAAGGGACATGACGGTCACATTGCCCAAGAACACAAATTTATGAAAGAACCCCTGAAATCATTATTTGTTCTAATAATAATAATAATAATAATAATAATACACAGCTTTAGCTACAGCAGAGGAGGCTGAAGATAACTGAAAACCTTGGAAAATGGAAGACCCACACACACACACACACACACACACACACACACACACACTCTCTCTCACTCAGGAGGCAGATTGCTCTGCTGTCAGTGTCGGCTAATGTCAATAGCTCCAGCCAGCCATGGGCATCATGGGCCAGAAAGACCCAGGACTCACCGGCTCCACTGAGCTGCACAGCCGAGGCTGCATGTCAGCATGAAGCGGGCGGCTCCGGGAGCTGATTTACCTCAGGAGTTCCACCGAAGGCTCCATTTACAGCTTTTAAGCAGGTGTACTAAAAGGGTGACTCCAGCAGTGAAAGCGACGAGGGGTCAGCGGGGGCCGTGGTGACATTTAACACCGGGTTAACATCACAGAAGTGGTTTCATTTCTGGCTTTATTTTCCTTTGTTTGCCTGTCTACGCCACCATTGCACTGCCATCAATCATCGTTATGAAATGATATTAGCATAACAGCAGTGTTTGATTGGCACTTACTGTTAGCATGCTGTTGACTTTAGATGCTAAACCTAGCCTAAAATAACGGTTCAACAGTATAACAATAGGCTTGAAAACACTTTACTGGAGGTTTATAGCTGAATAAATGTTGCTGTTCCAGTTTGAATGCTTTAAAACCTGTAAAGTGTGCGACTTGATGGAGTGCGTGTGCGTGCGTGTGTGTGTGTGTGTATCCTCCCTCCATGAGAACCAGCCCTCCGGCCTTCCAGCTGAGTTCACAGATCCAAAGTCGAGTTAATCTGGTTTTACCTTTAGCCCCAAAAACAACACGGGAGTAATCCAGAAACCGCTGTAATCAACCATGAAACCATTGATGGCTACATGCTAGCGCGGGTCAGGGAGCCAAACAGAACCCCCCCCCTCCCAGAGAACATCAGGATATTGAACTAATGTCCCGAAGACGAGGTGGCTGCAGACTTCTGGGATTTCAGACTCGTTGGGCTCAACAGGTTTCAGAATCTTTATGATCTCGTGTAAGAGAGACAGTTAATCTGTGACTCAACATACTGGGAACGATTATATAAGGAAGCCGGGGCCACTGGGAGACAGAGAGGGTGTTCGGATGGGGGGGGGGGGGGGGCTACAAACAGATGAATAAATGAGTTAAGTGGGGAGAAGGGAATTTGTGCTTTCATCCCCCTCCCTGCCCCCACACCCTCTCTCCTCCTGTCAGACAGACAAGTGTGCAGTGTAAGTGCCCCCCCCCCCCCCCCCCCCCCAGCTTCTGCTCCACTGGCTCCGTGCACATCTCCCAATAGAAACTGCGCCGTGGCATTAAATATGTAAAATTAGCATTTTAAGTAGAACACATTTCTGTGTCACACCCCTCTTCTCCCCCAACCCCCCCCACCCCCCTCCGCCTGCCGCCCAGCCTTGAGCGCAAAAGGCACACAAACCCATGCATGCATATGATATGCATTTGGCCGTTGCCGTGGCAACCACCGGCCGGGGGGGGAGGGGAGGGAGACGGGAGGGAAAAGGTGTAGTCGTGGAAAGTGTATCGTCTCTTTTTATTTTTTATTCAGCGAGTTTGTGGAGAGAGACGCTCGCGCTAGCGCGCCCTTAATGTGGCGGGTTGAACACCAGGGCAGGTGAGCTCGTGCTCGCGCACGTGCACTACGCACACACACACATGGAGGACCTGAACGGTGTTGACCTCCGTATCAGCGGAGGTTTCAGCATTTACGACGCGCTTTTTATCTCCAACCTAGCAGAAGCGGTGAGAACAATTAGCACCCACCGCGTTAGCACGTAAAGGAACGTACATCAGTGCCGCCCCTCCCCTTCCTGTGGCGAGCCGCAGTCAAGCTGCAGGTCAAAGGTCAAAGGTGAAGAGATGCTCGGGCGGTCGCGTTACGCTGTCGCTCCGTCACGTGTCGCAGAAAGTTGTCGTTAACGACGGTGGGCGTGAAGTCATTTCATGCTCCCGGATGCGTTGCCTCCACAACAGCAGCGATGCACAGCCGCACGCGTGCACGGCGGCCATGTGTTTCTACTTTGCGCCCGTGCGCACGCACGTGCGACGGCCTCCCGCCCGGCTCTCCGCTCCTCTGTACGAGAACCAGCCGCACAGACGAAGATCATTACTGCCTCATTCATTAGAGTCATCATTTAACTTCAGATCAGCCCTCTGTCGGACCTCCGCTGGCTCACGTGCACGCGCACGCGCACGCGCCGACACGCACAAACCTTCCCGGGCCCTTTGTCTTGTTCTTTCTACTTTGGTGGAGTTCCAGTTTTGAATAAAACCAACTAATTACGGCGCCGACCAACCCAAATCTCCAAATAAACCCTGGCAGGCCCCTCTGTCTTAAGCACCCGCATAATCAATCATAACCGGGGCCGCGGATTCATCAGCTTGAATCCATTTCGCTGTAGTTAGAGATCAAAAGGTTGCGAGTTGACTATAGGAAGTCCAGGTACTAACCCAGACTAATTAATCTAAGGTGGGAGAGGTTTGGCCCCCCGAGGAGACGGGGACATGGTCTTTCTCCATCCCGATGACTCGGGGCTCTTTGCTCTGGATGGATCCTGCGCGGTTTAAAATCCCATTGATCATATTAATTGCAGTTGATTGTGTCCTGTGCAAGGAAGCTTGTGAAAGTACACATAAAACAATAGTTTGTTACATCATGCATCAATTATACGGCGTGCACATGTGGGTGTGTCTGTGTGTGTGTGTGTGTGTGTGTGTGCTTACATGGATTTGCACATTGAAGTCTCGTTTAATTGTGTAGCAATTGAGTGATTTATATATTTATAGATATTGTATATTAGAATTTCAGTGCTAATGTAGCTTTAGCATTGAAGGTAGAGAGAAAAACTTTATTTATCACTCTGAATACGCGCACTCATACACACACTCATCCTTGGACTTCTACCTTTGTGGGGACTTTTATAGACACAACTAACCACTGAAGCCGAACCCGGAATTCTAACCTCAACCTGAAAACCTCGTCTTAACCCTCAAACAGTGCTTTGAAATACTGAGGACAAAATGTCCAAAAAATGTCTCAATATATAGCAAGTACAATCACACACACACACACACACACACACACACACACACACACACACACACACACTCACTGCAATTATGAATAATGGCGTCTGCCAAAATCTTTGCTAGTCTGGAATCTTCTGGTTCTCCTCAGCGCTCCAGGGCCAGTCACCTCTGCCGTGTCGGCCTGAAGCGTGTTCGTGTTCACACACACACAGACACACACACAGACACACACACACTGTGCACATTTAGAGGAGAGGGCGGCGTTCAGGAAGTGGCAGCACTTTGAAGACAGCATTTCATGTTTCTGAGCGTCGAGCACTTATTGGAGGTCAGGCCGCGGGTCCATAAGGCCTCTCATATTCATTACGGAGGGCAGGGGGGGGCAACAATCCCCTCCAGTTACCCTGACCCCTGCACCAGGATATTTTTCTGTTAGTTTTTGATTGTTAACTCTAGAAGGACTTCAAACGAGACCCGAGATTCGTCCCGAGGTTCTCTGGCGCTCGCGATGAGGCTGATCCAGGTTCCGGAGGAGCATCGGAACGCCACGCTGTCTATGATGGTTACCCAAACAAAGAGGGCGAGGGCGACTCCGACCCCCCGCCAGGGTGTGTTTCCTCACTGTATTTGGCATAATTGGAAAAAGTCTTCCAGGCTGCTCAGATATTCCCCGGCTGTGTCGGCTCGGAAAATACCGCGTGTCCGAGGCTTTTTAATCCGTTGCATGTGGAGGGATATGCCAAAACACGCAACACTCCATCACACACTGACAGAACCTTAAAAAAGCGCGCACACACACACACACACACGTCCCGATCCCCTTCAGGGACGATACTCTACACCACGGGCCCAGGAACGTATCCTTATTGATGCGGTATCGCCGAGCCCTTGTCAAGCACGCTATCTGGAGTGTGTGTGTGAGTGTTAAGCAGACACGTCAGTTTAGACTAAAGTGATCGGCGCGCTCCGACCCAGCTCCGGCCCCGCGGGGGTATCGAAGTGTCCCGCTGTCCCGTTGTGGGAAAGCAGGAGTGTTGGATGGGGTATCCCATAGCGCCTGCCTGGCTCCTGGGCAGCAGACGGCTAAATCAGTCACAGATTGGATGATGAGGAGAAAGTTCTGAATACGTCTTTCTTGGATTGCACGAGCAGCTGCGAATGTGCCGAGGCCGTTCCTGACGGCTCCAGATTCCAGGGAATGGACCCCAACACCCTGGGAACGCCTTCGCCCCTTTTCGGCATTCCAAGCTAGCTCCTAATTTTGTTGCGTCTGTCTCCGAACTATTTTTCATCCGTCCGTCTCTCCGCCTCCCCTCAGGTCACGGACTCGTTTTCAAAGTGTTGGACCTCATGTGAAATGTGTTGCAATCAGCGGAGCGGCGTGCACGGAGACCCGTGATACGTGCGCAGAAAACTGGCCCGCTGGTGTTGGGACGGTCCCTCGCAGCAGTTTCAATCAGAACCAATCGTTCCGACGCCACCTGGAGTGGCCGTCAAACATAGAATTTAGAAGAAATTAACGTAGAATTTCTATATTGTTGCAGATATTTTTCTGCCCTGATTTTAACAGTATTTTGAGTAGATGAAAAATCGGAATACTGTGTTAAAAGATGGAAACCGGTAGTTAATCCTCATTCATCAATTAATCTAGATTTCATTTATATATTTGTAACATTATGTTATAAATAAGGGCAGATTAATGGTTTTGATTAATCATAATTAGCACCTATTTATTTGTTGGATTGGATTTGTTGTGTTTTCCTGTAACATAAATATGCCATCCACATCAAAAGAATAATTCTGAATTAATTGAAAACTCCCCTGATATTTATCGCTCTGCAGTTCTTTTTCTGACCCACTTGGCGTTCGGGTCGGTCAGAGTTGGATGTGTCCAGGCCCCGACACCAGCTCAGGTCCGGTGCTGCCGACGGACCCGTGAACGTCGGTATTCCCACGGATGAAAGGAAAACTTCCTCCTGCTGCGGTGGAGGCGGTCCACTGTTCCGTCTCGGGTTATTTGGGCTGAAACTTCCCAATAAAAGGGCCAACATGGCGCTTCCGGAGCAGCTCTCGCCAGAATCGCTGCTCAAAACTGTAAATCGAATGAATCAAATAATTCCTCTGGATTCTGACAACCTGACAATATTACACAAAGTTTTCTGTGAACCCAAACCTGCAAATGTAAAGAGTTACAATTATTAAAACGGGGGGGAGGGGGGGGGATTTTGTGGGAAAATTGTGTAAAAAGGTGAGTGTAAGGAGTGAGAGAAGGGAGCCATTGTTGGGGGATTATTCCTCCGTTCCAACTGTCAGCAGCGTCTGAGTTGTTCCGTCATTATTGAGATTATAGCAATATACTTATGCAGCGTGTGTGAATGTGGCTTTTGAAGACATGCGCGGCCTTGTTTGCATGTGTGTGTGTGTGTGTGTGTGTGTGCGTGCACTGTTCCCCTCCGGGGGGGTTTGAGTATCCGTCCTGATCAGCAGGAGCTGATAAGATGAGTGTAGTTGTTGTCTTTCATCGCCCCGGATGAAACATTCCTCTCTAATAGTTCGGATCAGCCTCACGGGCTGTTAGCGCAGCTTAGACGGAGACACTTGGAGCAATGTTGCATCTTGGTCGACTCCCCAGATCATTCCTGGTTTGTTTGTGCTCATCTGGATTAAGGTGACACGTGCAACTGAAAAGGGATCATTTATATAATGTGTGTGTGTGTGTGTGTTGTAGGGCAGAGAAGGTTTCTTCTTTAAATCTAAAAATATTCCTTCTTATTAGCACATTGAAATATTGATTACAGTTGATGACGTGCACTTATTGTCTCGGTCTACAAAAATATATAGAATATTAGGCCAAACTTTACATTTCAGCACATTCGGACTCGTCTATTTAAAATTCCCAGTAATATAAATCCTCTGAATTTTCCCTCTCTTTGTTGTTCCGGGGAGCCCTTGTGGACGCGGTCATCTTGGCCGTGGCTGCGCGTCTGCCACAGCCAAACTCCCGGCATTGTTAACAACATTTAATCAAAGCTCAATCACAAGAGTTGCTCCTGCTCCTGGTCGGAGGTAAAAATCTGTCTGTCGGAGGGAGTCCTGCCTTTGTCCGCTGACAGATGACCAAAGAGGGTGCTCTGTATGTTCTGATCTGTATCTCCCGCTCCTGTCAAATCAGGCTACACATGAAAGACGGGAGAAACCCCCCCCCCCCCCAGTCCTCCATAGATTAAATGATCCCCAAAAAAAGACAAGAACTTTTTAAAGTCTTTTCCAAAGCGGCTGTTTCATCGGTCCTCATGGAAGCGGATGCCATTTTTGCCAAGCGTTCCTATTCCCCCCCATTTTATTTTCGGCTAATCCATTTCAGCGCAAACAATAGATGCTCGGGGCTTCAGCGGAGATAGTGTTTCCCATATGGGAACGGTCAGAATTCCAGCTCGGGTTCCCGCTCCATATGCTCCCCCCTGCAAGTATCAATCAGTACATCTGAGTGACCTGAAAGAGCCATATTGATTACCAATACGGATTCATAAATCAACACACGGACACTTTTCTCTCTCACCGTTATCTCACACACACCCACGCACACACACACACACACACACACACACACACACACACACACACACACACACACACAGACGCAGACGCACGTGGGAGGACTGGGAGATGCAGATGAAGTCACCGTAACCCGAAACATTTAGAAGACCAAATGTGAGGCGCCGAACGTGCTACGTACATTTACACCTTTATTCTGCCTTCACAATGTGCCCCCCCCCCCACCCCCCCACCCCGTAATGGGACACATGTTCCTCTGCTGCTTCGCCAGGGGGCATACACGAAAACTCAGCGGCAATAAGAGCATTTTTCGACTCCAAATGTATTTCATTCACTTATTTATTTATCTCCGCGTCACCATTGCAATATTAATTGACTCAACACGTTTAAAAGCCTCTCAGATCTAAAACTGTGCCAAGCCTCAATGAGTTCACCGCTGCTCTTCCTCCCATTTATCTTCTTCCCGCTCCGTCGTGCTGTTGCGCTCCTGATGTTTGCTCGAGCCCTCCCGGTCCGGCCTGTAGCTGAACGCCGCCCTCGACAACAACAAGCACAACAAGCCGCGTCCAATAAAAGGACCCCATGTAATATTTATGGATATTACTCTTATCTGTGAATTCTCGTGTTCAGCCACTCAATTTAGTGTGAAGATTGCGAGAGGGGGAGCGCGGAGTGCTCGGGGTATTTTTAGGGTGGAAAAGTTGTTCCATGTGCTCACTGCAAACCAGTGACGCTGCCACTGATTCGCTTAGTTTCAGGTAAAAGCTACGTTTTAAAAAGGACTCTACGAGAAAAAACATTTAAATTATACATCAAAAATGTGGATTGTCAAAAAAAGCTGTGCAGTGCTAAAGAGTATCGTTAAAATGCTAAACGGCGGCTAAAACTGGTCTCTTCCCAGCTCTTTTGGTTCCTGATGAACAGCCAAGCTGCAGATTTGGATCAGCTGAAAAATGTTCCATTCCAAATATTCCGTTACAGTATCAATAAAGACAAACCAATAAAAAGCTCGTTGTCGTTTTATATCATCATTTGCCAAATCCAGAAATCCTTCCAAAGCCAAGAGTAAAGCAGTTTTTGCCCCCTAAATGATTCTATCTTGAACGTAAACTTCCTTTTGCTTTCCTACCTTTTGCTAAATCTCCTACTGTCGACGTCCACATGGTGCAACGATCTGATTCTCTGTAGTTCGTGGGAACTTTCCTACAGTCGGTCGCTGGAAGGAGACGGTTGTGTCGAACGCAGCCTTGTAATTGCAAACATTTACTTGCTGAATCATCGTAAGAAAAATTGAAACAGTTTTGGCCAATTTTCCCCAGAATATTTCCCCCTGCACTATAATTCAGCTCCCTTTAATGGGCAATTTCACACATTTTTCGAGTTTTCGGGCATTTTTATCCTCTCTCAGCTGTTTTGGAGTTATTTTCTCCCCAAACCACAACTTCAACACATTACTGAAACACCTGAGAAACACGTAGACGACGCAGGCGTCTCGCTCGATTTTCCTTCCATAGTCAGTATAATGGCGTCCTCCTAGGGGTTGGCGATTGTTTCCAACGGGAACGTCGGTAACGGTGACAAATATGGAAGTGTGAACGCGTCAACGCCACAGGGACCCCTGGTAGCATTTACCGCCTTAACTAAAACAGGCGGCTCTTCATTGTTATCGTAAACACGTTTGTGTTGGCGTGTGCCTGCATGAACCGAGTCGCGTGATGAAGCCTTTAGCAACGAGCAGTAGATTGGAGAAAGAAATAGAGCCTCAACCAAACGTCCTGCTCTTCATTTCCCACCTCAGCAACCAAATCCTGGAGTTCTCATCAGGATCAGAAACAGCTGGTCCCTCAGTTTTGATTTGTTGTAATCAGTATTTAATTCATTTATAAAGAGGAAGTGTATTTAGATGTACCGTAAACAATGCAAATACTTAATAATTCAGATCATTTCCAAGCTGTTTGATTTGTTAAAAATGCCAGTTGGCTTGAATGTCGGATGTTTGATGACAATTAAACCGTCCGTTCCTTCCTCCTTCACCTATTGGAGCATCTGGCCTCATCGTGGGGGTCCACAGATGCTCCAGCTGTGATCAGCCAGAATCGTTCAAAAGGTCTGACTGCTGGTCACCAAACGTGCGCAGATCATTCTTATGACAGGTCTTAAAGAGCTGTAGCAACAGCGTTGACCCATAAGGTGCCGTCTGCGGTTCAGAGGCGTGCACGAGGCAGCTGATGGAGGGACTTTTGCTTACTTGGAGAAATCGATGCCGACGTCCTGGAACTGTCCTACAGGCTTTTATCAGTTTCAATACGATGGGGTGGAAGTGTAAGGATTCATGTTGTGGGTGCATGTTTGTAGTGTGTAACACAAGCCTGTAAACACACGCGGATTAGGACCTGCAGCCTTTTCCGTGCTCCAGTTTGAGCCTCTGATCTGAGCGGAGCAGACAGGCGAGAGCAGCGAGCCCCGGAGTCATGTAAAATGCAAAGGAATATACTCCTCTATTAAAACCTCCCGATGGCAGGAAGAGGCTGCATGCAAACACCCCCCCGCATACACATCCTGGCATTCATACACACACGAGTAATAATACACTTTAATGCGCGGCTTTTGTGTCACTGAGACTAATTCTTGATGATTAAATCTGCCCCGGGGACCGAGCGTAGGAATCTCGTTGCTCTTTTTAATGCAAATATAACCGAATGTTTGCTTGATTGTGTCATACTTTTAACCACTTTTAGAATTATATTTGCCATCTAGACCAATGTGAAATGTAGCCAGATTCTTATTATTTTTATTTTTTTTGTTTCAGTGTGTCCCCTCGTCCCCGAACTTGTCATCCAGTATCTCCGCTACAACACTTCTGAGTGCACTTCTAGTGTACTTAACTCCAGCAGGTCCACATGTTCGTCTTTCATTATTAAACCTTCCCAACAGACTATCAACTTTAGATTTCGCCCACCGCCAGAAGTTGAATCTTTCAGATATTGCGCAGCACTTATCCCGGCCTCCAACCCCAAACGACACTTTAAAACACTTAAGTCCAAACCCGCGGCTCAGACGCGGGACAAAATATCTACTCGAAGACGGGAATAGTTTTCTGTCTGGTGACGAGCGCAATTCAAACCTTTTAAGAGGTGAAACTGTTGCCACGCGTCATCATAGCTGCATACAACAGTAATTAAAGTCCGTCCGCCTCCTCCTCCTCCTCCTCCTCCTCCTCCTCCTCCTCCTTTCTGGAATTAGCTCCATGTCGGCGCTTTCTAGTGATTCACAGTTTACCCCCAGATGAACCAAACGGATTCAGGGCCCGCGTGTTGGAAATGTTGATCTAAACGTTGAGGCTGATCTCAGGTAACGATGTAATCCCATCACTCTCCCGAGGCCTCGGCGGGACTATTTTTGGAATCGGCACTCATCTCCCCTCGTGCTCTCTGACTCTTACCGCTCAGAGTTTGTCCCTCTCTCACGCTTGCTTCCCTAAAATGCCCACTCACCCCGAGCTACTTGTTTATCAGCCTAATGTTTGTTCTTGTCAGGGACAATATGTTCTCTGTCTGCAGCAGTCTACTAAGTTATTCTTCATCTGCCCCCTGGGCTGTTCTTAGTCAGCCCGTGTCCCCAGACACCTCTCCACTGACCAATGGAGGGCTTTTACTGTTTATGGCTCTTAGGTGCGCGCTGTATACAGGCAAATTAGGGAATGGGGGTGTGCAGGAAGCCAAGTGTTAAGGTATTTTGTAAAGGGTGAACTCTTCAGATCGTTTTATTCCAGATTGGGTGGTTTTCAAAGCGTCCTTCCTCCGTCTTCCTATGGCTTCAGAAAACCCAAATAAAAATTCCTCCTCAGAGAATTTGCTGAGAGCAGCATCGGAGAATCCCATTTGAGCATCCCCAAAGCTTGCTTGGAAGCTTCTGTACCAGGAGGAATTTTCTTTTTTCCCTTTTTCATTTCCGTCCGCTTGGGATGTGATTTCACACCATTAGCCCCCCCCCCCCCCCCACCCCCCAACTCACGCCACCCTTGGAACATAAATATTTCAACCTCTCAATCTATATTCATTTTAAAACACATGCCCAATGCAGCCTGTGGTTGTGAGGACACATGGCTTTTATTTATTCATCTTATTTATTTATATTTCTTTCCTGAGGGTGAGACGTTGGTTTCTATCCATCTGCGCTGATTGCTGGCTATTACAGAGCACTTAGAGCCTCTCCTGAACGGGCCAGCGGGGAACGTCGTCCTCCAGAGATCCCCACGCTTCAGGGCTAAGAGGTGTGTTTGTTTTGTGTACTTTTTCAAGAGAGTCACAGACTTGGAACAAGAGAGATGCCAAATACGTGCAAAGAAATCCAAAAAGCTTGAGTGTTTGCTTCCTGCTGCAATTTGATTGCTATTCTGATCATTTCTTATAAATAATTTTCCATGTACGTTCAACATGCACGACTTATATCTGTAGTGTGATCAAAGCTATCTCCGATGCTTGACGCTTCCTCATTTAAACATATGATGCGTCCCATTTCAGACTCTCTCAATCATTTAAACATGACTACATTAACCTTTAACCACACAAGCGCTGGTGTGATGTGGGTTTGTATTCGGATTTGCTCAATTTAACCGGCTTCTGTTTTCAGGATTGCTGCAGACACGCGGCACTCACATCCGTTCCCTTGGTAATCCTGACTCTGCCCTGACGCCTACAATTTCAGAGTTACATCCAAAAGCACTACAATTTAAAATGCTCAACACACAATATTCCTGGCAGGCTTCTTCTGAGCACCAAATATGTAAATGATGCCGATATACAGTATGATATTTATCAGGACCAGGATGTGTGGCCAGAATAGCCCCATTTAGATGCTCAGAAACTCCTGTGTTAGCATTGGTGGCTAACTCCTTGTCTGCATACAGGAAACAACAACGTCACTTTCTAACTATACTTTTTTGTTCAAAGTGAGCTCACCGAGAATGTTCAAAGTGCTGAAAAAAGGCTGGTTGTCACTTAACTCTGGTCCTGCTCAGGGTTTCTTCCTGTTGCTTGTTGGGGGCCAGGCCCTGTGCTGCTGTAAAGAACCTAGAGACAATGTTGATTGCTGTATAACAGAAGCTATATAAATGAAGACGATTTGATTTGAACCTCCTGTCTGGTTCCCAACAACTGAGTTGAGTCGCAGCAACAATTATTCCCACTGCTCAATGGCCTTTTTTCTTCCTGTTTATGTCTGCTGGTTTCCCTGAGCAACGGTCCAGGTGACCCTCATTTCTGCTGTGCTGTCCCCTTCTGGGTTCAGAAGGGCGATACCTCATTGTTGGACCAGGGTATCACCCCGCTTCTACTTTGTAAAATTAAAGAATGACACATGTTGCTGATGTGGGCTTCTAAAAAATGGCAGGTTTCTGTTGGGTCCCGTACCCCTAATGGAAAAGCCTGTTAACCGCACCATGCCGGGTCAACAAGCAGCGTTACCGTCACATCCCTGAGATGTACTGGAGCTAAATGTGCAATAACACCATCATCATCATCCCAGACCCTCAATAAAGAGAGGATTTATTCAAATGTATTTTGTAATTGTCTTGAATTCCCGCCGCTGCTGGTGTGACTGACTGTCTATAATGAATACTGCTATTGGTCGTTCACCAAAAGGGCCAAAAATGAGGAAAGAGGAAGGGCAGCTAGGCACCTGATTCCTGATCAGGGTTAGAGTTCAGCGACCAGAAGATGGTGCAGCATATAAGTCCTCCGCATGCCTGATTTGGGTTTTGATTTAACCAGGCAGGAGGGATCCTATTGCGGATGCATCTGCATTGATGAACTTACACATTTCCTCTTTTATCTCCAACCTCCCCACACCAGCATTCCGCCCAGTCGGCAACACGAGCGGCACGAGTGCCAGTGCCTGCTCCTCTGGGCTTCACAGTCAGAAGATCAGAAGTATCACAACAATGCTGCCGGCGGGATGTCAAGGCTCGCTCTGCTGTAAAGTGGTAAGTGGACGACTTCACTCTAATGCAGCGGCTGTGTTTCTTTTCACACTCACATCCAGGCGTGTTAATTACTTTACCCCGAGCTGACCACCATGACTGCTCCGCCACAAGCCTTATTCATTTCGATATGGTTGTATAATTTGCATCACGCTGTAAGATGTGGCTAAATGAGTCATTATTACACGAGCGCTGGTATTGCAGGAAGAATACGCAGCATGCTTTGGTGTATTGGGTGAAGCAGGAAAGGGCAGCAGGATAGTCTGTCAGACCTGCTGGGTGTTGTGTGTCATGTCACCACTGAGGCATGCAGGTTAGAGCCACTACACATGCACTACATGTTCTGCTCTGTTTAGATCCTGATGACCGCATCCTGTGATACAACCACCACCGAGGTGTGGTGGGAAGCTCGGGTGAACCTCTGTGGTGTGAGACTGCACTTAGGTGAAAGAACATATATACGGACGTAGGTCAGACTTTGTGGCAGGAAGATGTATTTAATTCCACTTTATCCTTGAGTTGATATTTGTTCAGGTGGGCGCTATATTTGTGTACTGTCCACAGCATTGCTTTGATTGCTATTTTCCATGAAAGGGAAAAGGGGCTTTTAATGATGATCTCTTTTAGTGCCAAAACCATCTCCAGCAAAGTTTTACGCACCACTGAGGACTATTGAGAACAGAGAAATTTGCCCATGACGTCACTGGTTAATTGTTTATTGACACACACTACCCCGCCCACATGTCAGTCATGCCCCGCCCACATGCCCATTGTGCCACGCCCATTGTGCCCCGCCCACTTGTCCCTCTTGCATTAGTTATTTTGTTGGTATAAGCGGCTTATTTGGCCTGATGTCAACCCATTCAAAGGTGCCAGTGGCTGCAGAGCTGTGTTAAAGCGGGCCAATCGTCCAGAACCAAACAATAAACACACTGTAGCTTGGTCCGTTTGGACCAGTCGCATTTGTGAAGTTGCGAGAGCTCGGTATAGCGTTGTGATAAATAGCAGAACCAAATCTACACATCTGGCTCCATTTATGAAATCACAAAAGTGCTCGTTGTGGGGAGATTATTTCTTGTTTATAAAGGCCCATTTTAAGAGTGATTTCTTTAATGAAGGCGTTTGGTTTTGTCACGTCAAAACCTTCTTTATCACTCATGTCTGCACGCGCACAAGCACTCACGCACACGTAGACCGTGTGATTTATGTGGCGCGGGGCGGGTGGAGGCCAGAGGAAGTTATGGCGCTCTGACAACTGTATCTGTTGTTAATGGACCCGTATTGACTGTCGCTGTGAAACCACAATGATTATTCCATGTCTTGCAAATAGAGCAGCTCATTCTCTGGTGTTATGGATAAGTGTTGGATGACACCCCCACCACCCCCACCACCTCTTACTCAGAAGGACTTAGTGCATTCCTCCCCAGCCTCCAGTCCTTTTCCTCCGTGCTTCTCCTCTTTCCTCTTCCTTTATCCCTCCATCCTGCCTATTGATTAGCCAATAATGTGTTTTCAGCGGTAGATTAATGGCACATTACCCTGACGAGGGTGTCTGAGGGGACAGGATGTGAGGGAGGGTGTGAGAGACCGTGCTTTTTAATTGATATTGTGTGTGCGCGCCTGTGTGAACAGAGCGCCAAAGAGCGATAGATGTAATATCAATCTGAAATTTTTTCCCTTTCTCCTGGCAAAATTAAAACTCGTGTGTTGCAGACATTCACGTGATTGCGGTCTGGCCTTAAAATCCGAGCGACGCTACCTTTATTGACTCCTCCGCGCGTCTGCAAGGAGTTAACGTGTGTGTAATTGTTTCTTAGCGTGCAGTTGTGGTTGAAAAACTCATTTCAAACTTTCATTTTGCAAAGTTCACGAGGCGGGCAGTGACGCAGACGGATGAAATATTGCAGACATCATTCCAGCTGGTTAAAGAGCAATAATGCATGTTACTGCTACAAACATGAAGGAATCCATCCAGCCGCGCTGTCATTAGCACCACACACACAACTGACATGAACGACATCTTTTTATACCTTTAATCATCTGTTCTAGAGGTTTTGTCACACAGATGCTGGAAAAGCTCCACCTCCGAATCACCAGTATGGAATTCCAGCACGGCTGAAGCCCTGTTATGTTTTAATTAAAGACTCACTAATCTCCCAACAAGCTGTCACCTCCATAAGGTGTTTAAGCTGGTGTTTCTTCATAAGGTCAAAGAGAAAAGGCCGACTAAGCAGCGATTCATGTGTTCACCTGGAGTATTAACTCTCAAAGACACTCTGAAGTGGATCGCTGCAGCATCCCAGCTGTCTCTGCGTCGGTTCCTATCATTCGATATCATCCTCGGCAATTTGCCGTGTGTAGAAGAAGAGTTGGCTAAATTAGGAGATCAATAGGCCATCAAACAGTCTTTAAGTGTGACACATACGCAGACCCTTGTCTCGGGTTCCCCTCTCTAACTAATAGCTTTGATGTTTAGTTTACAATGCGCTGTGTCATGTAGCGTCAGTGTCGGGTTGCCCCCAGTGAATTAGGAACCCCCCGGGGGGGTGGGTGGGGGGGGGGACACCGTTAGCGTGGCTAACTCACCGACGCAGCAAATCCTCAATAAGATGCGATTTAGAAGCCAATGGTTGTGTAGCGTGTGTGAAAGACTGTATATATTATATACTTATATAGGTTGACGCCTACTCCCGACTCAAATTTAGTTCTTTAATTTCAGATAAATAAACGATCTTGCAGTAATTCAGACTTTACCTGGCGAAAAGACTTAACTGAAGCCTTCTTTTAAATGGTTTCTAGTTCCTAGCATGAGAACCAAAGTCCCAGCATATCGATGGAAACCTCCCTCAGATGTCCTCTGCTGAGGGACACGTGTTCGGGGACGGTCCTCTCCTCTCGTCTTGGGCATAATGACCTTTGTCAGATGACTGTGAGAGGTCAGCAGAGGTTGAAGTAACAAGTGAGTTTAGAGAGAGGGCCCCCTACCTATTCATGCAGAAAGGTTTTCCACAGTCACACACTCTCACACGCACACACACACACACACACACACACGCTCCGAGCGGCTCTTTATCCAACAGGAACGGGACTTCCTTCGCTCCTGACCAGGCAGACCTTGGCTATAGAGAAGCACAGACCCGTGCAGGAATACAAACGTTAGCGTACTTTTTTCCAACACAAACACACACTCATCAACTGGCCCTGACCGATCACAGCCCCTCACACACACCCTCTTTTGCTTGGCGGGGATGAACAGGAGGTGAGAAGCACCCCCAGGAACGCTCGCAAAGGGGAGGAAGTGGCGCCGTGAAAAACACAGGGATACCTTAATCGTTGCCTCCAAAGGTCCCGCCCGAGCGACGGCAGCGAACTCCATTAGCATCAACGGCGGGATCGCTCGGCCATACCTCGCATCTCATCAGCCTTCATGTCTGAGTTGGGCAGCCGCAGGGGATTGTGGGTACTGCCGCGCTTTGCTTTGAAACGTGAGATGGCCGGACGTCTCGGGCCGCTCTTCATCAGTCAGACGCACATTTACTCGCAGTCACACGCGTTTGAAAATTTGGCTTTGGATTGGTTTGACATCACAGTTTTTCCCCTAACTTTAATTTGAAAATGATTAAGTCTTAAGCGATGAGGGCGGATCGAAGGGCAGTATTGACGTAGTCAGCTGGCTTTAACCAAAGGGCAGCCAAAAATGACTCTACCATTGGACCTGCTTAGAAACAGGTCAAGATGGTGTAATAAAGAATCTGCCCCTTTTTGGGTTTCCTAACTTTTCATTTGGCTTTCACAACATCACACACGCACACACACACACACAGGTTCACTGACTTCATCAGTCAAACACAATTACAAAATTGCTCCTGAATATTTTGCATTTTTTGGCTTTTTCAACCAGATCTTCCTGGTACTGTTACATTCCACCATAAGAACTTCCTGCCACCACAAAACGGGTAAAGTAATAATTATACCGCGCTACCATGGAGACAGGAAATCTGGGAAGCCAATAAACCTGCTTCATTTGTATTTGTATTAGTCTTTTGTCTTAATTCTGCAAAAACTGAGCTGGAGTTTCAAAGTGGAAGCAAAAGTTTAGTAATTTTTCCCAACTTGAAGCTCGTCCACAAATGAGCTTTGGCTTATTTCTGCAGCACAGGGAACAACCGTTGTGTTCACTTTAGATTGTGCTGAGGCTGCCAGTGTGCTGGTCTGTGGCTGTGTTACCACAGCAGAGTAGACTCCACTCAGGAAGTGAGCTTCAGGACTCAGACGCCGTCTGACCCGGAGCACGAAGGCACAAGCATCTTCGCCCGTCTGCGTCCATCCACCACTTCCTGCATTAGTTTTCCAAAAAGGTTTAGTCAACATGGAACAAAGTGGGAAAAGTGTTTAGATCCAAGAGCTCCAAAAACACACTGCATTGAGGCTTCGTGTAAGGCAAAGTGTGTTTACAGCAAAAGAATCTCCTACATATGCAGTGATCAAAGCCCAGAGAAATGATGAGATTATCCTGACTGTCATGATAATATCATCATTTCTCCCTCAGTTTTGAACCATCATTTACAGTTAAAAGTAAAAAAAAATATCCTCCTTTCGGAAGTGGAGTCTTTACTTTGCTTAATTTTATTATCTATGCAGTAAACATACTTAAATTTATGATTCTTTAACAGTTTATCCACATTTGTTCAGTTGTACATATTTTTTCTGCTAATATACGTTCGAGGGTTTTTTCTTAACGTTCAGTCAAGTAAACTTAATTTGATTTAGTTCTTGGAATTTTTAAACAGTAATTTACTATGCTTTTTTTCAGACTCCCGGGGGTTTAAATACATCTATTCAGTTTCCAAAATGTTATAGAAGCAGTACTTTATTTAGTTAGAATACATTTTTATGTGGGCCTAATTACAAATATCGCAAGTTAACAGCCAGTTACAAACGCGAACTTTTGGGTTTATTTATTTTACCAAGAAACTTATTCTGCGTTTTATTTTTCCAATGTTGGACTAACTAAATGCTAAAATTCCAACGTGAGAATGGTGAAACCAAATTAAAGTATCCATCGTGTGTTGTTCCGTACGTGCACCCTGAATGTGCGTCATTATCACGATATTAACCCGAACTAGAAAAAACTCCATTCAAATTACTCCATTGTGTAAAAAATATTTCTTGAATAAAAATGTTTTAATTACAGTTTAAGTAGTGTAATGAGCCTACAGGCGAAAGTGGAACAAAGGAAGAATAATAGGATATTGTGGGGGAAAAAATATAGACATGCGTGAAACGTAGAATAAATGTTAAGTACATTCATTTAAATACATAGATAATTTCAGTAAAAATCCATTATAATACAGGGAATGCATGCAAAATAGCTAGGCTATTCTAATTTCTTTGGTGGCTTCAGCTTAAAATGCAGATATAATAATAATAATAAATAATAACAATAGTAGTAATAATAATAGTAATAATAATAATAGTAATAATAATAATAGTAATAATAATAATAATTGTTTAAGGCCTCCCCCAGGCTACCTTTAGCTCAACCTGCTAATGTCTAAATCGACTACGCCTGGGAAAAAACTGAAATAAAATAGAAAATAAACACTGATGGAAATAAATAATAGCACATCTGCTTATATTAAGTGATATGTAATTACCCCTTTTTTATTTCATGATTTATTTCTAGAGCTTTAAGGCCGAATGTTCGGCCACCACCGAGATCTTAAATGCTTCAAACTTGGCAACAAACCACCAGAAAGTGTCAGTGTGACGGCAGAAAGTAGCGCGACGATCATACATCTCCGTCATACAGGCTGAAGTACTTGCTGGCGTTGGAAAAGCAGAGATAAGGCGTGGTGCTGCCGGGGTACATGACGGGCAGGGGCATGGGCAGCAGGCATCTCCCCAGCAGGCTGCTCTCTTTGTACAAAGCCGGGAGCTGCCCCACCACCACGGACTTCCCCGTCTCGGGGAACTCGTTCACAGGTCCGTCGCCTTCGGTGGAGATTTGCCGTTTCAATTTATTCCTGCGGTTCTGAAACCATATTTTCACCTGGGTCTCCGTGAGCTGCAGCGACGTGGCGAGGCAGGCGCGCTCCGCGCTGCTCAGGTAGCGTTTCATGTCGAAGGTAGACTCCAACTGGAAAATCTGTCTCTTGGAAAAAATAGTGCGTGTCTTCTTTTTCGTGATCACTTTGTTCTTCTTGGCGAGGCCTCCGGGCTTGTGCGGGTCCGTGGCTGCCGGAGAGGAGCTGCTGTCTTCGCAGCTGCTGTCGCCGCTCTCGAAGCGCGCCTCCGCCGTTTTCTGGGACTCTCCGCGACAGATGACCGACGCCGTGGCTCCGTTGCACTCTGGGGTCAAGTCTGCCAACGAAAGGAGAGATGACGGAAGCCTCTGGAACGCGCTACAACACTGAAAGTCTCATGCTCATTACAGGGGAGATGGGTGCGTAATTGTGACCGGAGCGGCACAACCTTACCGCTTTCGCCGTGCCGGGGGCAGCGCTCCTGCCGCTCCGGGCCTACGCGCTCCCCGTGCTGGCTCTGGAAACCGTCTTTGCGCAGCGTCGTGGCCGAGTCATCCCTCAGCCCGGCGGGGTGACAGCTGTCACAGCTCCTCCCGCTCGTCTTCAGATTCAGGATGTTGTCAATGGTGAATTTGAGGGAGGCGGCGGGTCGACATGGCGCGTCCGCTTTGTTCATATTCTCCGACGCTGAAGTCCTGGTTGTTTACTTCCGCGACTCTGCTGAGTGGAAACGGAGACCTTAATCTGACCACTAGCGTCTCCAAACTGTACGCACCATATCAGCAGCTTCTGAGCAGACTCTGTTGGGCTGGCGACGCTCTGCCGGCGCCGTTATTGCGCGCACACGACGGAACGCGCGATGTCCTCCTTGATTGGTCCGGGGAATCTTGTCGTGTGGTCCAATAACAGCAGGGGATTGGGGGAAGAGGGTGGGCCGGGTGGGGAGTGCCGTACCCTCCCTCTCAAACTCTTTATCCCCAAACATGTGCTACAAAGAGACCCGGGGGTCCGGGGCGCTGCAGGGGTCCCCGGGAAAATAAAGAGAAGGCCGCGTTTCATTTCACTGTTATTTCACACCATGTTCGCTCTCAGGGGTCACGCAGAAACGAGGCGGCGGTGACCGCAACTTGCACTTTCTCTTTCGACGCGAGTGCGGGATTCATCCGCGTTGGGCGACAGTTGGTTCACTGATTTGCAACATTGGAGCAAATGCTGCGTTGCACGCGTGCGCAGGTTTGAGCGTGGAGCTTCAATCCTGACAAACATCAGGAGAAGATGGTATCAATCATCGGCCTATCAAAGAATAGAAGGGATCCTGCTTGTTTATGGCATTATTATATTAATTTATGACAATTATTTTGAGAATTATGTGGGTTTTATTTTACATTTCGATTTGATTAATAATGGGGGCAGGTTTAAGTTTCTCTTTTCCTCTTTGCTAATGAATTTATAATAGAAAAATGGTCTAAAACCCGGAATTCTTAACGGATACTACAGGATTTCCCGTGACTATGACGTCAGCGTATGAGTTTATAGTTCCTTAGTGATATAAAGTGATCACTGGATCCGTCTTCTATTTAACTGTAAAATGCTTAAAAACAAATGATCTATCCCAAACTGGAGAGTTTTGCTCTCGGATCGTGGCACCGCATGCGTTCATTTAGCCATCTCTATCTGATCGAAACAAACAAACAAACAAACAAACAAACAAGAGACCCCCACACCAGCGAGCAAACAACTGAAAAGCAGACATGTAGTGCGTTCATTTTTATTTAAAGACTTTGTGGAAAAGGTGACATAATCGAAAGTTGCGTGACTTTATATACTGTAAAGATTTATAAAAGGTTTGCAAAAAATATGCGTGTATTCAGACAAACAGTATACAAACCGGTGCCTCCAGTTCAGAGTCTTATAGAGAAAATATAAGTTTAAAAACGAGATTGCTCGTGTTGCCTTCACGGTCGTATATACTGTAGGTTTGGATGCAGGTTTCCTGGACCTTTGAGGATTATTGCACTTGAATTCAGCAAGATGGGGCCGGCGGTCGATCGTTAGACCAGCCCGGTCATTTGCGACCTCAGCACGCTCATGGAGTGAGCAAAGGGGGACAGGGGGTAACTGAAGCCCCCCACGGGCGGAGAAACCGGGTGTCCGCTCAGGCTGAAGCCCAGAGACGCGCCTCCGTCGTGATACAGGATCGGTACCCTGACGATCCGCTGGCTGGATTGCGGCACGGCGGAAGCCTCGAGGTCCGCCGCCAGCTGCCTCTTCCATTTATTCCTCCGGTTCTGGAACCAGATTTTGACCTGAGTCTCTGTGAGGTGCAGAGTGGCCGCCAGCCCGGCTCTCTCCGAGCTGCTCAGGTAACGCTTCACGTCGAACGTGGACTCCAGCTGGAACACTTGGCTCCGGCTGAACACCGTTCGAGTCTTCTTCTTCCTCCCGGGACTCAGGTCCGAGGGCGCGTCCTGCTCCGAGCGCGAGTCCGAAGCGCTCGGGGCGTCCTCGCCGTCGTCTGTCAGGTGGTTGTCGCATGTTTTCCTGTCGATGTCGTCGCTGCCCTCTGTGACTGGCTCGGACACGGTCGGGGAGCCCCTGTCGCTGATCGATCCGGAGCAGTAGTTGTCCTCGGTGATGGTTCTTGGACCTGAAGAGGGGGGGTGACAGTGATCGCCGTGAGTTTCCCCCCCAGGGTCTGATTTGCCTTAGCAACCACACTTTTCATTTAATAAATAACAGTGGCTAACAATCAGCGCCATCTAAAACACAACCTCGTTGATGTTTGTGTACTTTTCTCATCATTAAAGTCGTGTTTTTGCGCGTGAGCCCTTTGGCGAATTGCGTAATCGGACCACGTGTCTGGCAAAAGAAAGGATATCATGATAATTCCTCCAAAAACATCAACAGAACTTCAGCAGCTTATGAATGAATGTGAGAACACAGTTTTGATGCTGGTGGCAGCCTCCAGCGATGCTGAATATGATTTATAGTTTTACGCTTAAAACCC
Organism: Takifugu rubripes; assembly: GCF_901000725.2. Taxonomy (NCBI): domain Eukaryota; kingdom Metazoa; phylum Chordata; class Actinopteri; order Tetraodontiformes; family Tetraodontidae; genus Takifugu; species Takifugu rubripes. The sequence continues at coordinate 16,240,383 of NC_042301.1, read as the reverse complement.
ATTTTGGCGTCAGTGGCGTGTTAAATATCCTGGGTTGATACTTGGCTTGAACCTTGCTTCACGCACTTTGTAAGCACGCACGTCTGTGGTTGCTAGATTTCCAGTATGTGAAGAAGCATCGAGCTGCAGGGGACAGAAACAACAGTTCCGGGGGCTCCAGAGCCTCGGGGAGCTCAGGGTGGATTAACCGAGTCACGGCCACGATCATCGCGGCGCACTCGAGCCCTTCTGACTTTGTTGGTTTTACTTAATGAAGCGAAAAATGAATGTCGAGTTCCAGACTCCCCCTCTCTGTTTTTAATAAAGACAGAGTCATAAATTCAAACCAGCAACGGCCTGGTGATGGAGGACACCGTGGAGTGTTGTCTAGCTTAAAATGAACCGGCTGAGGCTGAAACGCGGGGCAGCGCGCGGACATCTGCCTTATTTTGCTCTGAACTTGATATCAAACTACACATATTTCACACAGGGACACAGAAGCATGTTTAATTATTCAAAGCACTGATGCGCACCTCTGGGGGACATTCGTCTATTTATTTTTAAATTTTCCGGCCACTCTCTACTCACTCTCTGATGCTTCCAGTGCAGCCAAGTTGACCCCCGTCCTGGTGCGGCCCCGCTGCACCGACGAGTCCGTGTACAGGGACCGGACAGCGAGGCAGGAGCCATCGTGCGCTGACGCGTTCAGCTCGCTGCCCCTGGCGACCATCTCCGCCCCACAGATCCATCGATCGCCGCTCGGCTCCGACTCCTGCCCGCTGCCACTTTTACCCAGTAGATTCTCAATAAAGAACGACGACGCCTTCGACGAGGTGGGGGCCTGGTTCCCCGGCACTTTCTCCTCCATATTTCCCCAAACTCACGGTGTTTCTACGCCAGACCCGAGCGGTTCCTGCCTCGATTGCGCGTTGCGGCCGCCCAAATCCCCAATAATCATTTTAAGCGCCGCAGCCTGTGCGCTGTAGCACGAGCTTTTGCTTCATGGCAGAGACGGAACGAGGCTCTTCTCCGTGTCGCGCCAGCAGCTTCAGCCGAGGGAGACACTGGGGCGAAGGGATCCGCACAGTGGAGCGTCCGAGTCAGACGGTGAACGAGCCGTCACAGGAAATCCAGCGATTGGACGAGAAACGCGGCTAATGGGCTTTTCCGCGTAAAGGAGAGTGACGGGCTGTGCGTCAGCAACTGCCGCTCCGTCTGCGCGCGCATGTGTGTGTGTGTGTGTGCGTGTTGACATGCATGGCCGCCCCTCTGGGGCGCGCAGTCAGGAGAAAACCTCTGCTCGCAGTGAAACGCTCTGTATTTGGGTCAATTAGAGTGTAAATCAAAATAAAGATCCATCAGGGCAGCAGCCGTCCCGGAGGTCGTGCCCCCCCCCCCCCCCCCACCACCACCACCTCACCTCCACCTCGGTCCATCCATGTGAGGAGGGGTGTTACTGTACTGTCGGAGCCTCGAGTGTAAAATATCGCTTTCGTTGATATGAATAGAGCAAAAATTAAATTAAATTAAAAAAAGAGGAAAGCACCGGTTCAACACCTGCGTCCTGGCTGTGGTCCGACTTCTGAACGCGAGTGTCCTCGTGTGTGTTTTAGCTTAGGGTTTTTACCAAGGTGACATCCAAATAATAATCTAAAAAATACATTAACACGCGTAGCGGTTTGAAAAATGGCTCAAAATGAAAGATTAATCAGCAGAATTGCGCCAGTGTTGCAGCGCACACGTCTCCGCGGACCCGCAAAAGAGTTAATTTTAATTGATGTGGAGGATTTTTGGACGGTGTTCCCGATAGAATCGACCCACCACGGATCCGTTCAGAGCGTCCGGGTCCACGTGGGGTTGGAAAGAGACCGGGCGGCCGCGCGGCTCCAGCCCAGGTCTGCAGCTTTATTACGGGTTTGGAAAAGTTCTTGATAAAGATACGCGTATCGCTGGTGGATCATCTGAAATATTGAAATGAGTGCTGACGGGCATCTTTACCCTTTTGGCTGAAATGGCAAGACATTTAAGCTTTTTATTTTCCTCCGCGGAGTCAGCGGCACTGACCTTTAACTCCCTCTCTTCCTCCCTCGGTCTTCCTCTCACCATCCGAGAGGATCAGAGCCTCGGTGGGATCTATCTATCTATCTATCTATCTATCTATCTATCTATCTATCTATCTATCTATCTATCTATCTATCTATCTATCTATCTAGACATTATTTTTCATCGGCTCTCAACACTCATTAGATGAGAATGTTTTTTAGTTAACTGATAACTATTTTTAAAATCATTATTATTATTCTGCTCTATAGGGAAATCCAAATCAAGGGGGGAAACGACACATTAGATCAGGTTTCTCTGTGTACACTGGGCCGTCTGAACAATATGGCACCCCGGCTACGTGCCCCCTGCTCTGTGGGCCGACAGTTCCAGCTCCAGAAGCCTCTCTCACATTTCTCTCTCTCTCGTCATCCTCTGATCCTCATGTGCTCTGACATGCCCTTTGCTTTATATGACCCGCTGGTCTGCTCAAGCCCCCCCAACTCCGCTCTCCCCTCTGAAATACAGTTTCAAACATCAGATCTTCAGCCTTAATGAGCTCAGTCTACGTGGGCATGCTGCTCCAGTTGGTGGTGGCCAGTGGGAGTGTTCGCCTGCCTTTGGTACGGACGTGTGTGTTTACAGAAGGTGCATCTGACACCAGCAGTGTTAAGCACCACAGAATTATGAACACAAGAGGTGCTTCTCATACATGTAACACCGAATCCTCACTTCAAGTGGAGCAACAAACCCTTATTCATTATTCTTAACAAGCAATATAAGCTCTGCCAATTTTAATTGGCTTAATGGCCTAATAACTGGGTTTATGGCAGCCATTACTGCTTCCAGTGTGATATTAATGGCTTTTGGAGACTACTGATCTCACTCCAGATCCACGCTCAATGAAAGTGGAGGCAGTTTGACCCAGTTCATTACTCTGGAGGCAGTGAAACAGGAAGGACTGTATCTCCTCATGGGCCCGTTCATACACAGCTCTCTTTATGTTAAAAGGTCTGCAGAGCAGCAAATTCACCTTAACTGACTGTGGCGTCACAGGTTTGCATGGTAGAAGAGGCCAGAAAGGTGGTCCAGTGACAGAAAAACAACCAAAGCCACGAGACTTCACAGTCTCACACAGATTTAGGACCCACGGTGGAGCCGTCGCTTCGTGCTCTCCGTGGGGCGCCCTCTATTGGACACACGGGTGTAGCGCAGCTTGTTCTGATCAAGTTTCAGTATAATATACTTGGGGTTCTGTAAAATATATTCTAAAAATACACCAATTGCTGATACAATTTAGAATTGATGTGTATGTGTGTGTGTGTGTGTGTGTGTGTGTGTGTGTGTGTGTGTGTGTGTTTTTCTACATTTGTGCGGGCCCAGAATCCCTTGGGTTCATTCAGCATGGGCAACATTTTCAGCAGACAATCAAAAGTGTGACGTAGTGGAATCACTTGTAATCAAAACTTCCAACTCAAAAGTTTTGACTTTAAGATTCAAGCTTCACTTGGAAGCCAGAATCTTGTTATTATTATTTTTTTATTCCGAAGTTCCTCAGCACAACAAAATCTGATTGCAGACTTCCTTCCCTTTAAGGGGCAATCACATATGATGTTAGCTGTGACATTAATAATTCACTGTCCATAATAAAGTGATGCTGCAGACTTTGTTCTCAACGATAGCACGAGCCGAGGTGAGCATTCTTGGCCAGACTTTGTGACGCCAGCTCGCCAGCATAAAGTGGGCTTTAATTGCACATAATCTCTACCGTTCTCTCCCCTCCCAGCGCAACTCCACAGCATACAGCCCGCAAACATCAGACCTTAAGGAGGTGTTTTTGTTCCATATCGTAGCAAGATGCACAAGGAAGGATTTTTGACGCAGAGGAATTTATGGTGTTTTGGAAATGGTGCTTTACTCTGCAGGGACGTCGAGTCAGTAGATCTACGATGTGCCTCAAAGCCAAAAGAAAGGGAAAAGAGTTTTACAGTAGCCTACATGCACCGTTTGGATGCATTTAAAACCTAAACCTGCTGCGTTTCAAATTCCAAGCCCGTTTTTTTTTTAGTTTTCAAGACTTTTCATGTCTTTTTTTCTTTAGTGATGTACATGTTTGATTTTTTTCATTAAGAATGCATTCAGCTCCTGCTGCTCTAACCTAGTTTCTAGATCCTTCTGCCTCGTGGATCTGTGTCACTGGGCCATTCTTCCAAAGAATACAGAGGGTCTGAAATATATGGTTCAATACATTTAGCGTTAATGACCACGTGGAAGGGTCAGACCTTTTTATCTCCAGTCAAATGTTCGAGTTCAAGGGTTTTGACCGCAGCACAGGCCCCCTTTATTCCACCCAGACCGGATTACAGAGAATGGGCCGTGGCATAAGCAGCCCACATCACGTCAAATTATGAACAAATGTGCTTATGGGAAGGAAATGTTAATTCTGTCTTTGCTGGGCTGCTGTGCCTGAATGCTCTCAGAGTATTTGTTTTTAATAGGAGGATTAAATGTGGAAAGAGCAATTATTCATTGTTTTCTTTTCTAAGGATAAAGGAGCCGAGCTTTTTATGTTCTCCTTTTAGCTAAAGTCGAAAAACAAATATAATTTCCTCAGTAGTTGATGGTAATTTGGCAAATTTATGGCGATAATCCTGTTCATCCATGAATGCCAAGTATAAAATCAGACAAACTGGGATATTTCTATACATCTATCTATATCTAGCTATTACTAAAAGCCTATTTCTATCCAGTAATCCAATTATTTATATGCTAAAATAGTGAATCTTAAATAGTATTTATTTCCAGAATTTAAGCATGGGATATGGATACCTTTCGATCAGAGAGAGAGAAACAGAAAAATAAAAACAGTAAAAAATAAAAACAGTAAAAAATAAAAACAGTAAAAAATAAAAACAGTAAGGAAACCCTTAAATATGTTGTTCCGGCTCACACAGGAAGGACGTGTGAGACAGATGCAGCGGCTTTTTATTTGTTTTTAGGAGAACCCTCACCTACTGTGGCCTAACCATTAACAGCCCTGCTGATCCTCCTCAGAAATGTGTCGCCCGATACTCCGTTAGCCGGAGTTAGAGACCGCTGTGGGACTGTTAACCATAGCCAGCCGACTTGCCTTTGAAACTGATCAAGCAGAAGAATCGATCAGGTGCTCGTAATGAGCTGCTGGTAACTGCAACTGTCATGTAGCTGGACAGCCCTTTAAAGAGCCCACGGTCTTATTTATTTAGCCGTGATGGACTAGAGTTTTATGAAGTTGCTAGTGTGCTAGATGGCAGTCAGAACAGGCAGATTCCCATTCAGGGTGCCCCCTCCTATTGGCTGCCTGCTCAGATGTTTGAGAAAGTTGTATCCCCAGCAACAGCTAGTCCGAGCAATATCAAACCCAGCAGTGATGCCAGTGAGTGGGAGGAACCACCTGTAGACGGAGCTCAAGAGATGCTGAGAAATGATGGCCAATGTTTTTGTGGGTGTAGAAGGATTACAGCTGGACATCATTAAGCACGCTGAACCAGTGAAACATACGTATCTGTCCCCGGGCTCCTCTACCAAGGAACTGCTACTTCCATGATCTAATAAATTATTCTGGGTCCAAAACTTAAATTATTCACATTCATTGCATGTTGTGTGTTTGGAATAAGATCTGAAGATGCAGCACCAGGCTGAGGGTGAGCTCCAAAGATGCTTAGTCTACTCACCTTCCACTAAATACTGTTCATCCAACACCACCTGCTCCTGTGACCTCCTGAATACAGACTGTGACTCTTCTGTGATTCTTCTGACAACAGAAGAAAAAGGAAAATGAGATTGAACAGAATCAGACATTTCATGACCCCAAAAATGGATAATGGGGATTGTCTGCTCCATCGTAGCGTTGGGTTTGGCCGACTTATTGGACACACTGATGCAGCACAGCAGGGTTCGTGAGCTGCGTTGTGTCGTTGTACAACTCTCCTGTGGCGGCAGCATCTGAAGGAACCGTCACTTCCATCCAGTCAAGCTACAATTCCAGACTGTAAAATGTGCCATCGCCGCGATAATCCCATGATGATGTTTATTATGCCCCAGGTTTGACTGTGTATAACAACCCACTTACTTGCATCTTGCCAACTGTCAAAACTCAATGGCCAGGGAGAGAAAACAGGGATGCTGAAGCATTATGGAGACTGCTGCTGTCGTTTATTATCCGATAAGGACTGAGGAACCGTGGCCCAATAGGTCCGTATCAATTAAAAATGACCAAGCCCTTGAATCAATTACCCCCATATCAAGAGGGCAGTTAATCAGGAATGAGGAAAGCCACCATGAGTAAGAGTCGTCAGTGTCAAGTTCATGAAAGAGTTTAGAAAGGAAAAGGTGCAACATTGTTGTGGCATTAAATTTTGTAGGGAAGTGTGTTGGA